>NC_141160.1:18225952-18381904 GCF_053477565.2 Lygodium microphyllum | reverse complement strand
CCATATTTTCTTTAGCATATGTGTGCATGATTGTGTGTGAATGTGTATGTATTCAATCAAGGTCGAGAAACCCGCACTTTAGTGAGTGCAAAATCCCTTGCTGGGTCCAAATCAAATATGCTCTGTGTGAAAGGGGATAAATAATGATTGGAGAGAAGAAGCTTCTACAAGCTTCTAACAAAGCTTGCATAGAAACAAGCTTTTTTAGGACTAAAAGGAAGCTTTCTGGGAATGCACTGCTTCTAGGGGGCATGCTGAATGTGTTTTGGGAGAGGCAGTGGCCATCTAAGACAGAAGCATGTCTTAAGAAGATGAAGCAATGTGATTGTAAGGATGAGGGAGCCGTGTTGAGCAGATGGGCTAGAAAGCTACTAGGGGTCACTAGAAAAAGCAAGACGTAGGTGATATAGAAGTGGGGAAAAGGGGAATCCATTGAAAAGAGGAGAAGTGTGACACAGTAGATGTGACTGCAACGAAGTGAAGAACATGAAGTTGAAGGAAGCAAGAACTCAGTCGCTATTGCAATGAAGGGAGAGGAAGATGAAGAGAACAATTAAGGACCAAACTACACTAAAGCTAAAGAACGATGGAGGTGAAGGAACGATGGAAACGTTCACCATGTGATAAGGACATGGCTATGATGCAAAAAATCCAAGAGATAGTGTTGTAGATGAAGGGGAGGAGCCATACTATAGTCCGAGTTGATCGACATGGCTTATGATGGGAGAAGCCATACTATAGTCCAAGCTAATCGACATGGTTTATGATGGAGTCAAGGCTTGCAAATAAAAGGACAAGGTGGCTTCTTCCGCTTCCTGATTGGCACAGTTTCTTCATTACCTGATCCTACTTTATGAGCAAAAAGTTCACTCTCCTGAAGAGCATATTTGTTGCGACTGGAGACGCCAATGTTTCATGCTGATAGCAACATACATCAAAGTGGAGGCTTGATGAAGCTGTGAATTTTTGCAAGGTAGTGCTGAAGACAGAGCAGTCGAGTTGTGTGCAGGAATGCAACTAATGGTTATGAGGAGAACTCGGCACCTTGTGATCACCTTGGGATGATGAGTCAGGATGTCAAATATAGATACTCCATGATTTTGGCCATGATAAGACTAATCTATAGCAGCCGGATTGGCTCACCTCCTATAATACAGAGCCATTGAACCTAAAATGGGGTTACAGTTCACTTCTTGGAAGGATGCCATCACCTTCTTCAAGAAGCCTCTCAACATATTTATTTTCTCCATCACCCTCTCTGACAAACCTTCTGGCATGTGTGGTGGTGGACTATAGAAAGTTAGGCATGAATCATCGTGCATTACAGTGATGGTTGGAAGTTACTCGCCATATAAGTTTTCCAATTTGGACACGATTAGAGGAGGGGATCTACATCGATATTCACTTATTCATTACTCATAAAAATCTGAACTTTGAACAATGGGGAATACTCTTGAGTCTGAAGCAGTGTATTAAACCTTGAAGACTCTTGGAAAACTCTCCAAAGTGAGTTCAAAGAGGATACTCTTGTTGGAAGATACTAGTAGTTGGATTAGCCGATTATTTTCCCTTGATCATTTATTGGAGTTGAAGACATTCTCTTGAAGACGGGGTGACATATTTGAAGCTCTTGTATTCTGATATAGATCTTGATGTGGTTTTCTTGAAAGGTTTGACTCTCTTGATTCATCATTATATTTATAATTTGTCTTGTTGCTTGTACTTGAACCAAAATTGTAATACACTTAAACCTTGTCATCAAAGTCTCGTCTTGTAACTGTCTCGATCTGATCTTCCGTCTTGAAATTTCTCAAGGACCTTTGTGGGGTCGGGACTTTTTTTTTGAAAAACCCTTCGACATCGTGTATTTCCATCATTGTTACCTGATGTTGGCTCCTCTACATGCTCCAAGATTTTGGTGGCCTCCACCCCTTGCAATATCAACCCTCTATTTGCATACTATCATCATCTATGATTGAAACATCGCTTTGATCGTATACTCTCACACTTCAGGGAGCTGAAGGTATAACGTACCATCATCAAGATTGTTGGGGGTTTTGATAGAAAATTACATGTTCACAATCATGTACAAGAGAGATTTAACTATTATGACACGTACCATGTCGTAATACAATTAAAAAACACATGAGTTCATGCACCTATTCACAATGGGCCGGCAACACAAATGTGTCGCACAAATTCATCCATTTTTTTTCAGAATCTATTTTGAGAAATCTAGATGGACTTTGTCGAACTGTTGCTCCAGCTCCTTCAAGTACCACTTTGAACCACTACACATTGAATAGGATCATGGAGAAGCTACAGTAATCCACCATGACAATACTTTGCAAGTTCCCAAAATACTCCATCTCATCTATAATCGTATTTGGATATGTTGCTCATTATCGGCTATCTTGCTCAAACCTTGCCATGATATCACAATCTATTGTGGAGCGCATTTTGTCAATACGCTCCACGCAGAAATGCCATCCGTGAGACCATGCTGAACTATATATTTTGTATTGTATATTGAAACACTCAATTAGTTATTGCATATAAAATATAGATACAACAAATCCTAAACACGTCATCACCTTTGGACTACATCCCCTCCGAAATTTCCACTCCTCAATTGAGACCTCTGCCCCTTTGTGAGACGCTGTGGTCAAAGCTCCATGAAACCATCACGTTGACATAAACTACAACATCTCCTCCATGCCCTCCTGATATCTCATTGGTTGATGGCGCATAGTACATTGAGATTCAGATTGCGCTTCCTCTCGATCTTTGCTAGGTTGCTGGTATCTCTAGCAAGCCACGTCTCTATAGAGGCATGGTGCAACATAAAAAAGTGATTCACTTTCTTCTCCATTGTAGTATCCATTCTTTTTTCTACCCCATTTCCAACCACCACATCTCAGGTCAGTCTATCATCGTCTCTCAGCGACCATAGCATACTGTTGTCTAAATCCACCGTTGGTAGCCATTGTGAAATATGCACTAGCGCCATAGACACCAACCAGCCTTCAACCATGCTACCTTCTGGTCGAGCTTCTTGTCACACAAAGACTTTCATGGTTTTCATGAAGCTCTCCAAGAAGAACATCCATCGCATATGGATAGGTCCAGCAATCTCCAGTTCATCTACAAGATGTCAGGATTGTGGGAGAGAAGGAAGGAGTCTCACTTGTAGCTTTCTTGCTTGCACAATAGGGGAATACACACAAAGGTGGAGGCTGAAAACAATTTTCCTCTTCTTAGTTGTGTAAGCCAAAAGAACTCTCATACAAAGAAATATAAGAACCCTATATATGGGTCTCAAACCAAACTCAACTAACTAAGGTGGCATACTAACTGAGCCACAAACTAGAGTAGATAAGGATAGCTGTCATGTAGCTATTATTCATGGGCGGTGTACCAACCGCGTATGCAACAGACAAGTCGGTGACATAAATACACAACGGTCACCCTGGCGTATCACGAGTGGAGCTCGATATCTCAACACTCCCCCTCGAGCTCAATCCCAATTCCTGCACACCAAGCAGGTCTTTAAACTTGCACAGCTTCTCTGCCCCCAATGCCTTCGTGAATATGTCAGCTACCTGATCCTGTGTGCTGACATAATCTAGATCAATAAGACCTAGTAAAACCCTCTCTCTCACATAGTGATAATGCACCTCAATGTGCTTTGTTCTAGCATGATAGACTGGGTTATTTGCCAAGTGTATACTACTCATGTTGTCACAATAAATGACAATTGGCCCATCTGTAGACTGATGCATATCATAAAGTAGCTTATGCAACCAAGCTACCTCACATGCAGCCATTGCTGCACCCCTGTACTCAACCTCTGTGCTCGACAAGGCAACTGTAGGCTATTTCTTGCTACTCCAAGTGACTACAACACTCCCAAAAGAGAACACATATCCACTGGTAGACCGTCTATCAGAAATACTACCAGCCCAATCAGCATCAGTGTATCCATGCAAGTGTATCTGAACCCCAGTCTCATAAAATAGTCCATACTGCAATGTGGACTTCACATACCTGAGTATGCGTCTAGCCGCATCCAAATGTGGTTTCCTTGGAGCCTGCATAAACTAACTTACCAATCCAATAGCATAGCTCAAATCTAGCCTAGTAATAGTCATATAAATCAAACTTCCTACTATGCATCTGTACATAGTAGGGTCTTCTAGAAGCCCACCTGCATCTGTGCTCAGCTTTACATTCTGCTCCAAAGGAACTGAAATAGGCTTACAGCCTGTCATCCCATATTTGGACAGCATGTCCAATCCATATTGCCTCTGCAAGAGCTGTATCCCACTTGGTGATCTAATCACCTCAATGCCCAAGAAATAACGCAACTCTCCCAAATCCTTCATCTCAAACTTCTGCTTCAATAGCATTTTCACATGAAGGATAGCTTCATCACTGTTACCTGTCATAATTAAATCATCAACATAAATGACAAGTAGCATAATATATTTCTTTGTTTTTCTCACATAAAGTGAGAAATCTGCCTTAGAAATCTTAAAGCCAATAGTGACAAGATACTGTCCTATCTTGTCAGACCATGCTCTAGGTGCTTGCTTCAAGCCATACAAGGCTTTCTTCAACCTACAAACAAACTCAGGATGAACATCATGCACATAACCTGGTGGCTGCTCCATATAGACCTCTTCTTGCAAATCACCATGCAAGAAGGCATTCTTTACATCCATCTGATGTAAAGACCATCCCTTTGATGCAGCCATAACAATGACTGCTCTTACGGTTGCCATCCTTGCAACCGGACAGAATGTTTCTTCATAGTCAATGCCATATGTTTGTGCATACCCCTTGACTACTAATCTTGCCTTGTATCTTTTTACACAACCATCTGCATTGTGCTTCATCTTATAATCCCACTTACAGCCAATTGCATTTTTACCTTTAGGCAAAGGTACCAATTCCCATGTAGCATTTGCTTCCAAGGCATCCATTTCTTCATCCATGGCTTTCTCCCATTTTTCTTTTCCCATGGCTTGCTCAAAAGAAGTGGGTTCTAGTTCTTGTATGACTTTGACCATATAAGCATAGTGAATGGCTGTAAATCCATCATATTTCAGTCTATCCACAAGATACCTAGCTCTCGTAGACCTGCGCAAAGTAGGTTCACTCCCAGGTGCTCTCAAAACATCCCTGGTCTTCCTTACTCCAGGTGTAACAATAGAAGGAATACCCAACTCATCATCAATGCTCTGTTCTGAGCCACTGGATTCACCATCCACATAAGAGTGACTTGCATTCACATCAAACATGGGCTCATCAATCTTCTCTTTTCCTTTTCGTGATACCTACATACTACTATTTGCATTACTTTGAGAAGATTCTCCTGATCTCAATCTGCCTGTCCATGGCGAAGAATGTGAACCACTGTTAGAGGACGCTCCAGGTCCACTAATATTTTGTGACTGCTGTTGTGAATTCTGTGCAGCATTACCATTTTGTGCATCTACATCATCAATCACATTTACTGTTTTATACGAGCTACTCATCTCATAAAAAACAACATCTCTGCTCACTGTAAACTTACGAGTAGAAGGGTTATAGCATCTATACCCTTTTTGTTGTAGAGAGTAATCAATAAAGATGCACTTCTCAGCTTTTGAATCCAACTTGGATCTCAACTCATCTGGCACATGTACATAGGCAATGCAACAAAAAATTTTCAAATGAAAAATATCTGGTTTCCTACCAGTATACCTCTCCTCTGGAGTCATTCCATGTATTGCTGCAGTGGGAGTCCTGTTCATTATGTAGACTATTGTAGCAACTGCTTCAGCCTAATAAAAATCTGGCAAGTCTTTTTCATTGAGCATGGCACGAGATACCTCTCCAATATGCCTGTTTTTCCTTTCTACAATTCCATTTTGTTGTGGGGTATGACTGCATGAATATTGCTGCTTTATGCCATGCTCCTGCAGGAACCTTGCAAACTCATTTGAAAGGTACTCTCCCCCTCCATCTGACCTTAGGCATTTTATCTGCATGCCTGTTTCTTTTTCAACCATAGCTTTAAGAGTTTTGAAGTGCCCAAAAACTTCACTTTTCTTTTTTATAAAATACACCCAAACTTTTCTGCTATAGTCATCAATAAAAGTGACAAAATAATGACAGCCTCCAAGAGATGCAGCTTTAGTAGTCCACACATTAGAGTACATTAATTCCAATGGCTTCTCACTCTCCTGAACATGTCTAGGAAATGGTTTCCTTGCCTATTTTTCAAGCTGACAGGCTTCACATACCTTATGCATTTCTGCAACCTTGAATTTGGGCAATCTTGCAACAATATTTTGGGCCTGCATTGATTTAAGTCGCTGTACATTAACATGACCAATGCGTTTATGCCAGATATCAATATCTGCAACTACACCTGTCCCATGTGCAAACATTGCTGCACTCAATTCAGGCATGTCTACATCCAACGTAAACATTTTGCCCTTCTTCTTTCCTTTTGCTATCAAGCGACCTTTATTTTTCATATCCTCAAAAAAGCATCCATGAGGATTAAATCTGACCTGCAAGCCCTGCTCAACCATTTAGCCAATAGAAACCATATTCTTCGTGATATTCGGGACATGAAATACATCGGATAGGTATTTATTTTTCCCATCCTGCATAGACAAAGGAATTTTTCCAATCTGCACAATAGGATGTGCAGTATCATCACCAGTCTCCACAAATCCTAGTTTTTCCATTTTCATTGCATCCTCCATCCATTCTGCATGACCTGTCACGTGGTTTGATGCACCTGAGTCAACATACCATACATCATTGCTTTCTTCTGCACTTGTCACAAAATTGTCCATGTGCTGTACCATAAATAAATGCTCATTTCTGTCATCACCCTGTCTACTAGAAGATGCATAATTCCCTTGTTGCAGTTTTCCATTCATGATGTCATTCTGCTTTTTATAGCAGTCGTTAGCCATATGACCCATTTTACCACAGTAGTAGCATTCAACATTACTGTTTGTATTTTGGCCTCTTTGCCATCCACCATGACCTCTTTGGCTCCCCCTGCCTCTAGAGTTACCACGTTCTCCTCCATAGGAATGGTTTTCTTGAGTTTGCTACATATTCTGATTTCTACCACGGCCTCCTCTACCTCTGCCTCTACCTCTTCGAACATTTGAGTAGAAGACAGCTTCTTTTGAGGTTCCTCCTGAAGAAGATGCACCACCATTTCTGTGCTGCTTAGAAATTAGAAGAGCAATCAACTCCTCAAAATCAGGAAATCTTTCACGGACGGAAATGGATGTTCGGAACTGTGCATAATCCTTTCCTAGACCATTCAAGGTCACTGAGACTAAATCATCATCTTCCACTGGCAACCCAATGGAAGCAAGTGCATCTGCAATCTTCTTCACCTTCATGTGGTAGTCATTGATGCTCATACTTTCTCTTTGCACATTGTGCAACTCTTGCTTGAGCTGCATTTTCCTGGCTTGCGTATTTGTGCTATACATTTTTGACAAAGTATCCCATGCCTCCTTTGGCGTACTTGCATCTTGAATATGCAAAATTATAGAGTCTGAAATGCTGATAGAGAGCCAGTACATAACTTTCTTGGCTCTCTCGTGCCATGCTTTAAATGCATGTATTTGCTATTGATTGGGAACATCAGGAAGAACTAGTTCTTCTTCATTTCCTGCAACAAATTCCCAATATCCTTTTCCCATAAGGAAATTCGCCATTCTAAACTTCCATGCTTGGAAGTTGTTCTTGTCAAGCTTTTCAGTGACAATCTGTGAGAGAGAATCAGACGCCATTACAGAACACTGCAAAAAATTTTGTCACTGCAAATAACACAGCTTCAACCTCACAAAGGCAAATTTGCAAAACTGACGAAAGTGGTATTTGACCACACAGTCACTTCCTAGTGACGATTTTGCATCAACAGGCAACAGGGATGATTCTCTAACTCCCAATGTCTCTGCGCACAAGCATACGATGCAATTTCTACATTAACTTTTCACCGACCTGTAGAACAGAGGCTGCACAGCATAAAACTGGGCTTTTTCTTGAGTGCGTTCAGAAAACTTCCACCTCCAAAACAGGCCCCGAAATGGCCTCAAATAAAAAAAACTGGCCTCTTGCTTCATCGCGAAGGGCGTCTCAACCTGAGACAATGCACTCCTGCACTTTACGGCTGTGCTTCCTGCAGAGATCTGCTCCCAAAACAGAAAATGAAAGCAACACTGCTCCTCTTACCAGAACACCGCGAGCTTGGCTTGCTTTCTTGAGCTCCTTACCATGAACAAGGCTCTGATACCATGTCAGGATTGTGGGAGAGAAGGAAGGAGTCTCATTTGTAGCTTTCTTGCTTGCACAATGGGGAAATATACACAAAGGTGGAGGCTGAAAACAATTTTCCTCTTCTTAGTTGTGTAAGCCAAAAGAACTCTCATACAAAGAAATAGAAAAACCCTATATATGGGTCTCAAACAGAACTCAACTAACTAAGGTAGCATACTAATTGAGCCACGAACTAGAGTAGATAAGGATAGTTGTCATGTAGCTATTATTCATGGGCGGTGTACCAACCGCGTCTGCAACTGACAAGTTGGTGACATAAATACACAACGGTCACCCTGGCGTATCACGAGTGGAGCTCGATATCTCAACACAAGATGCACAAGAAGGTGGATTTGTATCATGAGCATGTTGGTAGGCATGTATTTCTCAAAGAGACAAATAGTCTCCACTGCTCCCTGCCTCGTGGATTCATTAGAGGACGTCTTAATCTCCTTCTGTGAGATCCATTGCACTAAAGTCGACAAATTGTAAATCACCCAGCCGTATTTCCAAAGTAAGGCATCCTACGCGATCACGATCGGTAGTACAAACTACCACAAATGAGAAAGCATTATGAGCAATGACTACACTCCAAATAGAAAAATACGTAGGCCACTTACAATCCATTCGTAGTACAAATCTGACATATCTTATGCTAATCATGGGATTTTGGCCCTGATAATTGGTCCTCTTTAGAAAACATGGACCTGAGAGAACGCATCATACCTGTCAAAGTGCAGATAGACTTGACTATTTTCTTCACAATGCACTCTCCTTTAGTGGACAAAACCCAAGGAGTGTGAGGTAGATGCAAGCGACCATTAGCACTCAATTGTGGCCAAAGCGCCTCCATCTTACCTACCTTCTTCAAATCCATTCATGTCCCTATAGTGTCTCTCTTTCCTATGATGTGGTCCCATAGCAAGCTACCCAAGTTCTTGAAAATATGCATGGAATTCAACAAGTGGTTGATCTATAAGTGGGCCCAATATAAAAACTCATAGAAAACTGAGAACTATCACATTTTATTTAGATGTGACTCCATATTGTGGACCATTTTCAGCTCGTACCAGCTCTGGGCATTCATATGTATTGGAGGTCGTCCAAGAAAACTTTCTGTGAGTTCATGAGCCTCTAGCAGGAAAGCAGCGTGTCCTTGCTATACCATCTTCTTCATGGTTCGTGACCTTCAAGAGTCAAAATGTGGCCCACACAATGGACATGCATGATAACCTAAGGTAATAGGCTTTTTTCAACAACTTTATCTAGTGAGAATACAAACTTGAATGAGCTATGATAGATATTACCAACAAGAATAGAAGCCTACTTACCTAAGCACTCTCCAAATCTTGGAAAGTCATGCATAGTCCACATGAGAATGGCTTGAATATTCACGAATTGTCAACCATTGCGCTTGCTCATATCTTGCATGGTGCCCCCTCCTCCCACAAAATCTTAAGCTCATCGACTAATGGATGAAGATACACGTCCATATTTTTGACTTTGTAACGGACGGGAATGAGTAAGCTAAGGATGACATGTCATTTCTTTGTAGAAAGCCATGGAGGGATATTGTAGTTGACAAGGACTGTAGGCCACATAGTGTAAGAATTTGAGAGCAAAGATCGAATGGGTTCACGCCATCCATAGCAAGATTGAGCTAAAGATTCCTTGGCTCTCGGGAAAAGCCTAGGAAGGTAGAGTGAATGTGGCTCCATGTGCATGAATCCACTGATATTCGTTGAACTCCATCTATGGACCTATTTTTCGTATGCCACGATGTCAAGCTTGCCATGGCAGACATACGAAACATGTGGTTTATGCGAGGGATAAGCAGAAAGTGTCTAAGAAATTTTATTGGGATGGTTTTCCCTTGCAAGTCCTATCGATACCTGTGAGCACCACACTTTGGACATGTCTCCATAGTCTCATAGTCTCCTCGAAAAAGTATGCAATCGTTGATACATGCATGGATGTTGTTGTAGTTCATGCCAAGCTTTCGTAAAACATGTCGTGCACATTATGAGACTCAGACATGGTATTTGCAAGTAGTAATATATGATACTTCAGTAACCTGAGAAAAATCATAAAACACCTTGAAAAATCATAATTTTTTTAAATGAAAGTGTCGAAAATAAATCAACAAAGCGTACGTACAAGGTACCTGAACAACTTAGTCACATTCGCATTGCTCCACCCGTATTTTGCTTGCAGACTTAGGAGTGCAAGGAGTGTCTTCAGGTGAGATACTCAAAACCCATCATATAATGGTATGGATGCTTTCTCTCTAAGTGGATCAGAAGTCTCGATATCCATGGGCATCAATGCATCGATCATTGTCTCCATCCCAAGGTCCAAGATTGTAGGTAAGTCTGGAAGGCTACGTGTCTCCTCTAGTATTGATAGTATAGATTGGGTAGTACTTTCCAAGTGGTGGATTGGCTCAAGAACTCCATCCATTGTACACCCATAAACTCTTCTAACTAGCCGCAAAGGGTGCACTCCTCCTTGGGACGAGACGTCACCTCCCTGGATAGAAAATTTGCCAGCCACACCCAATGTTTTTGTATATGGTATTCAATTAGCTTGCAAATAAAATGCATGATTGATGTACACTTTTCTTACTATTTGCTCAAAATTTGAGATCGCCTGATCAATGATCTCAGATTAAAACTCGTTGAAGCATCGTACATGTTCTATAGACAATCAATGTTTTCATCTCATTGCTAGCTTACATTGAGAGCAAGGACATGGGACACGCTGATTAAGATATGCCTCGTGATCTTGAACATCACGACCTTTATCGTTTTCCATTTGCTCTATGTTACGACAAACAATTTGTTTTTTTATCATTCTTTTTTTCTTTCTTAAATTGTTTGAGAAGGGATTTCTTCTCTTGTAACTCAACAAAATTAACAAATGAAAAGTCTCCACCCACTCACAAATTAACGTATATCGGAGTGTTTCCTATCTCATGGTATTGCACCGAACCTCACCGGACCTCGCCACCACTCTTTCTTTGTTTTTTATCCATTCATTCTCTTCTCTCCTTCCATCTCTCTCTCTCTCTTTTTCTCTTTATTTATTATGTGGTATGTTTATTCCCTCTCTCTCATTCCTTCTTCCTTTTTCTCTTCCTTTCCCTCTCTCATTTTCTTTAACAAAACATCTCTCTCTCTCTACCACTACCACTACCACTACCACTACAATAAACAAGAAAAGAAGAAAAAACAACAACAATAACTACTTCTACTACAACAACAATAACAACAAACAAGAAAATAAGAAAAAACCACTACTACTACCACTACTACAACATTAACAACAAACAAGAAAACCAAACAACAATAAACAAGAAAAGAAGAAAAACTACTACTACTACTACTACTACTACTACTACTACAACAAACAAGAAAGCTACTACTACCACTACCACTATCACTATCACTACCACTACCACTCCAATAAACAAGAAAAGAAGAAAAAACAATAACAACAACAACTACTATTACTACAATAACAACAAACAAGAAAAGAAGAAAATAGTACTACTACTACTACTACTACTACTACTACTACTACTACTACTACTATTACTATTACTACTACTACTACTACAAACAAAAAAACTAAACAACAATAAACAAGAAAAGAAAACAAACTATTACTACAACAACAACAACCAATAAAACTACTATTACTACTACTATAATCACGACTACAATGACTACAACCACGAATACGACTATCACAACAACAACAAACAAGAAAAGAAGAAATTAAACAATAACTACTACTACCACCACTACCACCACCACCACCGCCACCACTACTACTACTACCACCACAACAACAACAAACAAGAAAATAAGAAATTAAACAACAACTACCACTACCGCTACCGCTACCACTACAACTACCACTACCACTAATACAACAACAACAAATAAGAAAAAAAGAAAAGAAGAAAAAAAAAAACAACAACAACAACCTCTCCCTCGCTTTCTCCCTCCCTCTCTCTCTCTTTCTCTCTTTCCCTATTATGTTTAATGTTTTCTTTCTCTCTCTCTCTTGTTCCTTCTTTCCTTTTCTCTCTTCCTCTCTCTCTCTCAATACATAAGCTTTTTAATAAAAACAAGTAAAAGAAAAGGAGAAAAAACAAAAACAAAGCAAGAAGGAACAATGGACTCGCCGCAAAGGCTCGAGGATGGATTCAGCGGCTCCTTTTCACGACGGTGGCTTCTCTTCGACCTCTGTACACTTTCTCCTCTTCTTTGCAAACGGTAGCAGTGGCGATGAGAAGCTTTCCTTCTCCCTCTTTGTCTCTTTCTCTCCCTCTCCCTCTCAAATGCAATATGGAGTTTACTCTCACTTTGGCTCTCTCTTTTGTTTGTTTGCAAAAAAATAACACTCAATTTTCGGTCCGTGTTTTTTTGTCTAAGCACCGTTGCTATTTGCGTTGCAAATGTGACGCAAATAGCAATGCTGCTATTTTGCGTCAAAAAGTCCATCTCTATGACTCCATATCCTTGTAGTGTACATAACACTTGAGATTTTAGGCAAGCATAGCAGGGTGTTACCCTCATACTATCCTTGGGCTCACATAAGGGATTTTGAAATGCAGTGCTACTCAATCGCATGTGAACTATAGGAGTGCAAACTCAACCATTTAGTCCTAGAGTTTGAGGCATGGAAACTATGCATTTTCGATGATTGACATTTGAAAAACTATGATCTATGCTTAGGGATTCACTTGAGTGTTTGCAATCGTAGTTTTGGGTGTGATTCGTAGATGCGGTTGTAAAAGTACTATGGGAGTGTCAAGATTGTGGGAGAGAAGAAAGGAGTCTCACTTGTAGCTTTCTTGCTTGCACAATGAGGGAATACACACAAAGGTGGAGGCTGAAAATAGTTTTCCTCTTCTTAGTTGTGTAAGCCAAAAAAAGAAGTCTCATACAAAGAAATAGAACAACCCTATATATGGGTCTCAAACCAAAGACAACTAACTAAGGTGGCATACTAACTGAGCCACGAACTAGAGTAGATAAGGATAGCTGTCATCTAGCTATTATTCATGGGCATTGTACCAACCACATCTACAACTGACAAGTTGGTGACATAAATGCACAATGGTCACCCTCGCATATCACGAGTGGAGCTCGATATCTCAATACTCCCGCTCGAGCTCAATCCCAATTCCTGCACACCAAGCAGGTCTCTGAACTTGCGCAGCTTCTCTGCACCCAATGCCTTCGTAAATATGTCAGCTACCTGATCCTCTGTACTGACATAAACTAGATCAATAAGACCTAGTAAAACCCTCTCCCGCACATAGTGATAATGCACCTCAATGTGCTTTGTTCTAGCATGATAGATTGGGTTATTTGCCGAGTGTATACTTCTCATGTTATCACAATAAATGACAACTGGCCCATCTGTAGCCTGATGCATATCATAAAGTAGCTTATGCAACCAAGCTACGTCACATGCAGCCATTGCTGCACCCCTGTACTCGGCCTCTGTGCTCGACAAGGCAACTGTAGGCTGTCTCTTGCTGCTCCAAGTGACTGCAGCACTCCCAAAAGAGAACACATATCCACTAGTAGATCGTCTATCAGAAATACTACCAGCCCAATAAGCATCAGTGTATCCATGCAACGGTATCTGAACCCCAATCTCATAAAATAGTTCATACTGCAATGTTGACTTCACATACCTGAGTATGCATCTAGCCGCATCCAAATGCGGTTTCCTTGGAGCCTGAATAAACTGACTTACCAATCCAACACCATAGCTCAAATCTGGCCTGGTAATAGTCATATAAATCAAACTTTCTACTATGCGTCTGTACATAGTAGGGTCTTCCAAAAGCTCACCTGCATCTGTGCTCAGCTTCACATTCTGCTCCAAAGGAACTAAAATAGGCTTACAGCCTGTCATCCCATATTTGGACAACATGTCCAATCCATACTGCCTCTGCAAGAGCTGTATCCCACTTGGTGATCTAATCACCTCAATGCCCAAGAAATAACGCAGCTCTCCCAAATTCTTCATCTCAAACTTTTGCTTCAATAGCATTTTCACATGAAGGATATCTTCATCACTGTCACCTGTCATAATCAAATCATCAACATAAATGACAAGTAGCATAATACCTTTCTCTGTTTTTTTCACATAAAGTGATAAATCTGCCTTGGAAATATGAAAGCCAATAGTGACAAGATATTGTCATATCTTGTCAAGCCATACTCTAGGTGCTTGCTTCAAGCCATACAATGCTTTCTTCAACCTGCAAACAAACTCAGGATGAACAGCATGCACATAACCTAGTGGCTGCTCCATATATACCTCTTCTTGCAAATCACCATGCAAGAAGGCATTCTTTACATCCATCTGATGTAAAGACCATTCCTTTGATACAGCCATAGCAATGAGTGCTCTTACGGTTGCCATCCTTGCAACCAGACTGAATGTTTCTTCATAATCAATGCCATATGTCTGTGCATACCCCTTGACTACTAATCTTGCCTTGTATGTGTTCACAGAACCATCTGCATTGTGCTTCACCTTATAAATCCACTTACAGCCAATTGCATGTTTACCTTTAGGCAAGGATACCAACTCCCATGTAGCATTTGCTTCCAAGGCATCCATTTCTTCATCCTTGACTTTCTCCCATTTTTCTTTTCCCATGGCTTGCTCAAAAGAAGTGGGTTCTGGTTCCTGTATCACTTTGACCATATAAGCATAGTGAATGGCTGTAAATCCATCATATTTCAACCTATCCACAGGATACCTAGCTCTGGTAGACTTGCGCAAAGTAGGTTCACTCCCAGGTGCTCTCAAAACATCCCTGCTCTTCCTTACTCAAGGTGTAACAATAGAAGGAATACCCAACTCATCATCAATGCTCTGTTCTGAGCCACTGGATTCACCATCCACATAAGACTGACCTGCATTCACATCAAACATGGGCTGATCTACCTTCTCTTTTCCTTTTCGTGATACCTCAATACCACTATCTACATTGCTTTGAGAAGATTCTCCTGATCTCAATCTACCTGTCCATGGCGAAGAATGTGAACCACTGCTAGAGGACGCTCCAGGTCCACTAATATTTTGTGACTGCTGTTGTGAATTCTGTGCAGCATTACCGTTTTGTGCATCTACATCATCAATCACATTTACTGGTTTATACCAGCTACTCATCTCATAAAAAACAACATCTCTGCTCATTGTAAACTTACGAGTAGAAGGGTTATAACATCTATACCCTTTCTGCTGCAGAGAGTAACTAATAAAGATGCACTTCTCAGCTTTGGGATCCAACTTGGATCTCAACTCATCTGGTGCATGAACATAGGCAATGCAACCAAAAATCTTCAAATGAGAAATATCTGGTTTCCTACCAGTATACCTCTCCTCCGGAGTAATCTCATGTATTGCTGCAGTGGGAGTCCTGTTCATTATGTAGACTGTTGTAGCAACTGCTCAGCCCAATAAAAATCTGGTAGGTCTTTTTCATTGAGCATGGCACGAGATACCTTTCCAATATGCTTGTTTTTCCTTTCTGCAATTCCCTTTTGTTGTGGGGTATAACTGCATGAATATTGGTGCTTTATGCCATGCTCCTGT
Source organism: Lygodium microphyllum (assembly GCF_053477565.2). Lineage (NCBI taxonomy): Eukaryota > Viridiplantae > Streptophyta > Polypodiopsida > Schizaeales > Lygodiaceae > Lygodium > Lygodium microphyllum. Next base: position 18,365,926 of record NC_141160.1, on the reverse strand, counting down.
AGGAACCTTGCAAACTCATTTGAGAGGTACTCTCCCTCTCCATCTGACCTTAGGCATTTTATTTGCAGGCCTATTTCTTTTTCAACGATAGCTTTAAGAGTTTTGAAATGCCCAAAAACTTCACTTTTCTTTTTCATAAAATACACCCAAACTTTTCTACTATAGTCATCAATAAAAGTGACAAAATAATGACAGCCTCCAAGAGATGCATCTTTAGTAGTCCACACATCAGAGTGGATTAATTCCAATGGCTTCTTACTCTCTTGAACATGTCTAGGAAATGGTTTCCTTGCCTCTTTTCCAAACTGACAGGCTTCACATACCTTATCCATTTCTACAACCTTGAATTTAGAAAATCGTGCAATAATATTTTGAGCCTGCATTGATTTAAGTCACTATACATTAACATGAACAATGCATTTATGCTAGATATCAATATTTGCAACTACATCGGTCCCATGTGCAAACATTGCTGCACTCAATTCAGGCATGTGTGCATCCAATGTAAACATTCTGCCCTTCTTCTTTCCTTTTGCTATCAAGCGACCTTTATTTTTCATATCCTCAACAAAGCATCCATGAGGATTAAATCTGACTTGCAAGCCCTGCTCAACCATTTGACCAACAGAAACTAGATTCTTGGTGATATTTGGGACATGAAATATATTGGACAGGTATTTATTTTTCCCATCCTGCATAGACAAAGGAATTTTTCCAATCTGCACAATAGGATGTGCAATATCATCACCAGTCCCCACAAATCCTGGTTTTTCCATTTTCCTTGCATCCTCCATCCATTCTGCATGACCTGTCATGTGGTTTGATGCACCTGAGTCAACATACCACACATCGTTGCTTTCTTCTGCACTTGTCACAGAATTGTTCATGTGCTGCACCATAAACAAATGCTCATTTCTGTTATCACCCTGTCTACTAGAAGATGCATAATTCCCTTGTTGCAATTTCCCATTCATGATGTCATTCTACTTTTTATAGCAGTCTTTAGCCATATGACCCATTTTACCACAGTAGTAGCATTCAACATTGCTGTTTTCATTTTGCCCTCTTTGCCATCCACCACGACCTCTTTGGCTCCCCCTACCTCTAGAGTTACGACGTCCTCCTCCATAGGACTGGTTTTCTTGAGTTTGCTGCATATTGTGATTTCTATCACGGCCTCCAGATCGGCCTCCTCTACCTCTGCCTCTACCTCTTCCAGCATTTGAGTAGAAGACAGCTTCTTTTGAAGTTCCTCCTGAAGAAGATGCACCACCATTTCTCTGCTCCTCAGAAACTAGAAGAGCAATCAACTCCTCAAAATCAGAAAATCTTTCACGAACTGAAATGGATATCCGAAACTGTGCATAATCCTTTCCTAGACCATTCAAGGTCACAAAAACTAAATCATCATCTTCCGCTGGCGACCCAATGGAAGCAAGTGCATCTGCAATCTTCTTCGCCTTCATGTGGTAGTCATTGATGCTCATACTTTCTCTTTGCACATTATGCAACTCTTGCTTGAGCTGCATTTTCCTGGCTTGCGTATTTGTGCTATACATTTTTGACAAAGTATCCCATGCCTCCTTTGGCATGCTTGCATCCTGAATATGCACAATCATAGAGTCTAAAATACTGATAGATAGCCAGTACATAACTTTCCTGGCTCTCTCATGCCATGCTTTGAATGCCTACATTTGATGTTGATTGGGAACATCAGGAAGAACTGGTTCTTCTTCATTTCCTGCAACAAATTCCCAATATCCTTTTCTCATAAGCAAATTCGTCATTCTAAACTTCCATGCTTGGAAGTTGTTATTGTCAAGCTTATCAGTTACAATTTGTGAAAGAGAATCAGATGCCATTATAGAATACTGCAAAAAATTTTGTCACTGCAGAGAACAAAGCTTCAGCCTCACAAGGGCAAATCTGCAAAACTGACGAAAGTGGTATTTGACCACACAGTCACTTCCTAGTGACGATTTTCCATCAACAGGCAACAAGGATGATTCTGTAACTCCCAATGTCTCTGCACACAGGCATACGATGCTATCTCTACAGTAACTTTTCACCAACCTGTAGAATAGTTGTCGCACAGCATAAAACTAGGCATTTTCTTGAGTGCGTGCAGAAAAGTTGCGCCTCCAAAACATGGCCCGAAATGGCCTCAAATAAAAAAAACAAGGTCACCACTGGCTAAAGCCCTTTCCCGCAGCATATACTACCCTCTTGCTTCACCGCGATGGGCATATACAACCTGAGACAATGCGCTCTTGCAATTTCCCGCAGCATATACAACCTGAGACAATGCGCTCTTGCAATTTCCGGCTGTGCTACCTGCAGAGATCTGCTCCCAAAACAGAAAATGAAAGCAACACTGCTCCTCTTACCAGAACACCGCGAGCTTGGCTTGCTTTCTTGAGCTCCTTACCACGGACAAGGCTATGATACCATGTCAAGATTGTGGGAGAGAAGGAAGGAGTCTCACTTGTAGCTTTCTTGCTTGCACAATGGGGGAATACACACAGAGGTTTTTCAAAAAACAATTTTCCTCTTCTTAGTTGTGTAAGCCAAAAAAAGAAGTCTCATACAAAGAAATAGAAGAACCCTATATATGGGTCTCAAACCAAAGACAACTAACTAAGGTGGCATGCTAACTGAGCCAAGAACTAGAGTAGATAAGGATAGATATCATCTAGCTATTATTCATGGGCGGTGTACCAACCATATCTACAACTGAAAAGTCGGTGACATAAATGCACAACGGTCACCCTGGCATATCACAAGTGGAGCTCGATATCTCAACAGGGAGTACATTTTAATGTACTATTCCCATTCTTAGGGTTGACACTAGGCTTACCTATCGGTTGTACTACAACTTTTATAACAACTCTGGTACCCTTTGTCAAGAATCGCGTGGTGGGAGGCCAAAACGTTTTCTTGCAGGTTTTTTTCTTCTTCTTCCACACAGTATACAATGTACACAAAGTATAAATAAGATACAACATAAAAGAAAGTGGTCTACAAGTCAAACAGTACATAATCTACTACACTAATCGACTGGTGTTATGTCTTTGCCAGTTGTAGGTAGGTGTAACAAACTAAATATAATAAGTGATAAGTCAAGGGCCATGTGAGTATCATAATGACCACCAACGTGCTAAGTGTAGACGTGCGGACCCATCTAGCCAGGTGGTCCATCATCAATGTCCGCACGTGTTGAGCTTGCCATCTTAGCACTCCCCCTCAAGCTCAACTCTATCTCTACAACTCCAAGTAAGCATCGAAACTTTCGAAGATTCTCTGCACCTAATGCCTTTGTGAAAATGCCAGCTATGTGATCCTATGTGCTGACACATACCAACTCAATCTCTCCTGCAAGTACCTTCTCTCTCACAAAGTGGTAGTGCACCTCAATGTGTTTTATCCTAGCATGGAACACTGGATTCCTAGCTAGTTGTATGCTACTCATGTTGTCACAATGAATGACAACTAGACCATCTCCCTGCACGTCTAAATCACCTAATAACTTTTGCAACCATACCACCTCACATGCAACCATAGCAGCACCTCTATACATAGCCTCTGTACACTCGATAAAGCAACTGTAGGTTGCTTTTTGCTGCTCCATATAACTGCTCCACTACCAAGGGAAAACATGAATCCACTTGTAGATCTTCTATTTGACATGCTACCAACCCAACCTTCATCTGTGTATCCAAAGACCTGTACATCCTTATCTGCCTCATAAAAAAGTCCATAATGTAAAGTGGACTTGACATACCTCAATATACGTCTACTTGCATCCAAATGAGGCTTTCTAGGCATCTACATAAACTGATTAACAAGGCCAATAGCATAGCTCAAGTCTGGCCTTGTGATAGTCATGTAAATCAAACTCCCTTATACTATCCTCCTGAACATAGTAGGGTCTTCTATCTCATCTCCAACATCAACACTCAACTTCACATTTTGCTCCAATGGTACTGAAAGAGGATTACATGCTATCATACCATACTTGCATATCATATCCAAGTCATACTTCCTTTGGGATAGCCATATACCATCATTGCATCTGATCACCTCAATACCAAGCAAGTATCTTAGATCACCCAAATCTTTCATCTCAAACTTTTTCTTCAAGAAGTCCTTAACTTCAGCAATCCCATTGTTACTGTCACCTGTAATAATCAAGTCATCCACACAGATGACTATGATGACCAACCCTGCATCTCCCTTTCTCACATAAAGTGAGTGATCAGCATTAGAAATATAAAATCCAATATTGACAAGATACTCTCCAATCTTGTCAGACCATGCTCTAGGTGCTTGCTTCAACCCAGAGAGCGCCTTCTTTAACCTGCACACATATGTGGGATGCTCTAAATCCTCATAACCTATTGGCTGCTCCATATATACTTCTTCTTGCAATTCACCATGCAAGAAGGCATTCTTGACATACATTTTCTACAAACCCCAACCTTTGGCTACTGTTAAGGAAATCACACACCTAAGAATTGATATCCTAGCAACTGGAGTGAATGTCTCTTCATAATCTATGCCATATATTTGAGCATAGCCTTTTGCAACCAGCCTAGCCTTATATCTACTAATGGAACCATCTGCATTATGCTTGATTTTGTAAGCCCAATTACATCCAATATCTTTCTTACCCTAAGGTAAGGGTACCAAATCCCAAGTCATATTGGCTTCTAATGGAGCCATCTCCTCATCCATTGCTGCATCCCAATGAGCATGACCAACAGTATCCTCAAAATAAGTGGGCTCAACATCCTCAACTAGTTTCACCATATTAGCATAATGGTGAGCTTCATAACCTTCAAAACCAAATCTTTTAACAGGGTATTTGACCCTGCTAGATCTGCGTACCACCGGATCACTCAATGGAGCCTTTACATTACTATTAGCTCTCTGTAGACATGGTGTCCTAACTGAAGAAATACCAAGCTCATCATCCAAACTCTCTGAATCACTGGAATCTCTATCAAATCCCAAATGAGTGGTAGATGCATCATTACCATCCAGCACTTTCTTCTTTCCTTTGTCTTTCCTTGTAGCACTTATAGATCCACCTGAAGATGTGGGGATAATCCTTAGTCTCCCAGAACAAGGGCTCACTGTAGGTGTAGTACCAGATGATGTTTCTAGTCCACTAAGACTCCGTGATTCTCATTTATCTTTCTGCACATAGCTGTCCTGATCATTATCATCATCCAAAACATCACCAACAGGTGTATACCAACTTCCCATCTCATCAAAGATAACATCCTTGCTCACTCTGAACTCACATGTGACAAGATTATAATAGTGTTACCCTTTCTACTCTAAAGAGTATCCAATAAAAACACATTTTTCTACCTTTGGATCAAGCTTCTTCTGTAGCTCATCTGACACATGAACATATGCAACACATCCAAATACCTTCAAGTGCGATACATTGGGCTTTTTGCCGCTTCTTACCAGTAAAGCACTCTTCAGGAGTCATCCCATGAATTGCAGCTGTGGGAGTTTTATTCATAATATAGACAACAGTATGGACAGCCTCATACAAAAAATGTTTGGGCATATTCTTTTCAACCATTAATGCCCATGCAACTTGTGCAATATGCCTATTTTTTCTTTCTACAACACCATTTTGCTATGGGGTATACCTGCAAGTAAATTTCCTCTTTATTCCATGAGTCCTCAAGAAGCCATTGAACTCATTAGAGAGGTACTCTCCCCCTCAATCTGATCTCAAGCACTTCACTTTTAAGCATGTTTATGTTTCAACAGCTGCCTTAAAAGATTTGAAGTGCTCAAACATATCACTTTTTTCCTTCATGAACTATATCCATAGCTTCCTTGAATAGTCATCAATAAATGTGACAAAGCATTTGCTGCCACCAAGAGATACATTCTGTGTAGGCCCTGTTGAGATTCACCAATCACACTCACTAACAGCCTCTTTGTATGGAACTTCAGGGCCAAGGACATGCAAGCTTACCTATCCCATATGCACAGTGGTGCCTACTGCAGTTTCCTACTTTTCTATAAAGCATTGTACTTGCTTCCTTTTCTTAATGCAATGATAGTACTCTTTTCTTATCAGTAAAGTGTCAGTGTCATTGTCCACATACACAAGATTGTGTTTATGAGTCCAATTCTCAATCTTGGAACCTAATTCACTTGTGTAACAAACAGTGTCTTTGTCTCCTCCATCATGAGTTTACTCTTCTCCTTCATCCAACATAACTGACTGCCATGTCCTAGATCCTGCTCATTCTGATAGGCCCCCAAACATTTGTATGTACCACATCAAGTATATTTCTGCTCACTTCTCTATCATGTGAGAAGGGTTGTCTCGTCTGCTTACCAAATTGGCATGATTCACAAACTTCATGCAATTTTGAAACTCTAAAAGAAGGCAACCCTGTAACTAATCCTCTAGATTGCATTAATTTCAGCATTTTCACATTTACGTATCCAATATGTTTATGCAATATTTCAATATTTGCAACTACTCATTTTCTTGGAGGGTTCACTATATATATATCCTCTATATAACGTGCATTCATGGCCTATTTATAAATATCCTAATCTATGAATTTTTCTTGAATAAAACACAACCCTTTTCTATTTGATTTGTAAGTAACCCCTTTATATGACACCCTTCTATATGTAAAAAATGTATAAAAGTGATGTTTTAAAAACTCCTTATTTTGAACTCACGTTATATATACATATATTCATGACTAACCCCCCTCCCCCCCGAGCTCCTTTTCCTTTAGCGTACATAGCAGCATCCATTATAGGAATTCTAGCATCTAAAGTGAACATTCGGCCAACTCTACTTTCTTTTGTAACCAACCTGCACTTATCATTAAAGTCTTCTACAAAATAACCTTTTGCATTGAATCAGACCTGCAACCCTTGCTCTACCATTTTTCCAACAGATACTAGATTCATTGTACTTGATGGCACATGTAATAGATCTGTCAGACTCTTTGTCTAGCCATCATACAAGGACAAGGGAACCTTTCCAATGTGTGAAATTGGGTGGCATGAATCATCACATGTCTACACAGAACCTGGGTTTTGTAAGTCCTGCATCTCTCCAAACCATTCAACATGACTGGTCATATGATTAGATGCACCTGAATCGACATACCATACATCATCATGTGTCCCCTTTCCTGTAACTACATTCATCATATGCTGCATAACAAACAAATGCTCATTTTTTTCTTCATTTTGTCGTGAAGGCGATGCATAATTTTCTTGCTGCAATTTACCACTATGAATATCTTCCTTCTTTGCATAGCAATGGGCTGCAATATGACCTGTTTTGCCACAATAATGAAAAATAATTGCAGAATTTCTAGAGCCTCTATTCTACCATCCACCTCTTCCTCTAGAGCTCCCCCTGCCTCTAAAGTTTCCTTGCCTCTAGAAACCTACATTTCACCAAACTATTGATTGAACGTGTATTGCTAGTTATTGCTAGCACGTCCCATACCACGGCCTCTCGAAGAGGATCTACCATGTCCCCTTCCTGAACTCGAGTAAAATGCTTGGATATGCTCACCATGTCAAGATTGTGGGAGAGAAGGAATGAGTCTCACTTGTAGCTTTCTTGCTTGCACAATGAGGGAATACACACAGGTGGAGGCTGAAAACAGTTTTTCTCTTCTTAGTTGTGTAAGCCAAAAGAACTCAAGTACATAGAAATAGAAGAACCCTATATATGGGTCTCAAACCAAACTCATCTAACTAAGGTGGCATACTAATTGAGCCACAAACTAGAGTAGATAAGGATAGCTGTCATCTAGCTATTATTCATGGGTGGTGTACCAACCGCCTCTACAATTAACAAGTCAGTGACATAAATGCACAACAGTCACCTTGGCATATCACGAGTGGAGCTCGATATCTCAACACTCCCCCTCAAGCTCAATCCCAATTCCTGCACACCAAGCAGGTCTTTGAACTTGCGCAGCTTCTCTGCGCCCAATGCCTTCGTAAATATGTCAGCTACCTGATCCTCTGTGTTGACATAAACTAGATCAATAAGACCTAGTAAAACTCTCTCTTGCACATAGTGATAATGCACCTCAATGTGCTTTGTTCTAGCATGATAGACAGGGTTATTTGCAAGTGTATACTACTCATGTTGTCACAATAAATGACAACTGGCCCATCTGTAGACTGATGCATATCATAAAGTAGCTTATGCAACCAAGCTACCTCACATGCAGCCATTGCTACACCCCTGTACTTAGCCTCTGTGCTCGACAAGGCAACTATAGGTTGTTTCTTGCTGCTCCAAGTGATTGCAGCACTCCCAAAAGAGAACACATATCCACTGGTAGATCGTCTATCAGAAAGACTACCAGCCCAATCAGCATCAGTGTATCCATGCAACTGTATCTGAACCCCAATCTCATAAAATAGTCCATACTGCAATGTGGACTTCACATACATGAGTATGCGTCTAGCCATATCCACATTAGGGCCAAAAAACGCTTCAAAAATGGCACTTATAAGAAAGTGATTAAGTTGCTAATTAGTTGAGGTTTAGGAAGAATAAAACCTCTAAATTTGGTTGTCCAGATGTGATTAATGAGAGAATATTTGGTTCATTGAAGAGGTCGGCCATTAATTGCCCTCATCTTTTAATCCATGTCAGGGGTCACCTTTTCGGCCGTTTATTGTCTTGGAACTCGAGAGATTTTGTATTTTCGAGATTTTCGTACGAACTTTGCATTTGTTTGCTCCCGCGTTTTCTTTCTATACACTATTCTCTTTTACCATTCCTTTTGCTGCACTTGCTTTCTATCACTGTGAGATTCTTGCTCGGTTCATTTGCTAGAATGTCTAGCAATACTACTTCAAATAACACAGGCGCAAGCACACGTAAATACAAGCTATCTATTCAGCTAGATCCGACTTACACATCTTGGAGAAGTATACATCATCGAGTATTGATAGATGAGATTGAAACCAACAAGTTGCGAACACAAGGAATGAAGCATATAGATTTGTGGGTGGATGGAAATATCTATCCCAGGGATCCTTCTACAGGTAAACCACCTCCTTTTTTGAATGTCCATGACTATATAAGATATGCTGGAGAAGGTTACAATGGAATGCTTGGCTACTGTATGAGGTTATACTCTGCATCTTACACATATATAGCTCAAGTTCACGAAATGAAAAAAGCACTAGAAACTACACAAACAAAAATTTTAGAGTTGACAAGTCAGATTGATATTTTGAAAAATGTTAACAATTCATTGCACAATAAGCTAATACGCTTAAGAGAAACTCCAGTAGGATTTAGAGAGAGGAAGAGACCGTTAAAAAATATAACCAGCTTGTGTGAGAGAGCAAAGAAAAGGAGACTAAATCTTACAAAGAAATATGTCTCTAACATATTAGGCATAAATATCCGAGAGAATGAGGAAAGAATCAAACTTTTGAAGGAAACCATGAATAAGAAAGACATTTTGAGGATTCTTAAGTCACCAGAAAATGTGGATTTGAGAGGTCCAACTCTGAGAGAGTTAGTGAAGGACTTAAAAGGCACAGTGAAAGCAAATGAAATCGTAGAGACATGCGATACTGTGGGTATAAGTCGAAAAGGTTACCGTGCTATCTCTGGATTATGGTTTAAAAATCTTAAACGCAATAGGGTAACTATATTTGGATTGCCCCGAGCCCTTGCAGTTTCCACTGCAAGAATTTCCATGAATCGCAAGATTCCACATGTTTTTGGAGATTACTTTCACATCGAAAGGTCTATGTCCTATGAAAAACTAAAAAAACAGGCAATTTTTTATTACAATGAGTTTAACAATATATGGGTTGATCTAAAAAAGGTGCAAATTGCAATGGTTCACATGTATAAAATCACAGTAGAGGAAAGTTATGGTGTTCTAAAGTTTGCCTTGAAGTTGGATGAAGCACAGATTCAAAAGGGACAAAAGATGGAAAGAATTAGCATTTGCCTCATGAACATGGCATTGGACCATGGCAATGGCGAGGGCAAAGCTCCATTGCATAAGATCCAATCCGAGATGGAGATTTGGTGGATTGGTGCAGCCCAGGTACCAATTGAAAATCATCAAACGTTGAAATGGTTGTTCAACCATACAGGTATTCCAAATATCATTAAGTCTCAAAGTGAAGGCGAAATGTTGGTAGTTGATGGGGTTGGTAAATTTAATGTGGAATGGCATATGAGTGCTGATTTGAAAACTATCAAATGTATGCTTGGAATATGTAATGGTGCAAATGCAAAATATCCTTGCATTTATTGCATGGAAAGTATTGGATCCAAAGATTGGAGTAGTTTGCGGCCAGTAAGAAGAGCCCCAAATAGAGACTCTATAGATTTGAGTAAATTTAAAAACAAAGAAGACATCTGGGATCCCATTCTTTCCATCTCTCTTAAGAATGTTCATATTTGTACTTTGCATGCAGAGATTAGAATAATCGATAAGCTTCTCAGGTTGCATCTTGACTACGCATATTCCATTAAGCCATTATCTTTATCAGATGAGTGTATTGATAAATGCGAGGCATTGCTATCGAAAATGGGATTTCATGGGGGCCAAGTTCACTTGAGAAAGGATCCAATAATTTCAGGAAAAACAAGAGATATCTTGGCCGATGTCTCTATGGGAGGCTCAAAAGCTAGACGATTCTTAGGAAACCATTTAGGAAAGCAGGTGAATGCAGCTTGGGAGTGTTGGAGAGAGCTATGTGAGATCACAAAAAATGTTGCAAGCACGCCGAGGCTTGCGTTTCTTAGAATGGAGGTCTGGATACACCTTGATGTTTTTCTGAAACTCCTCAGGCAACATAAGACAACATATACATATGCGGAAGAGTTCAAAAGATCAATCACAAAGCTTGTTCAGGCGATAAAAGAGGCATGGGGAGAAAAAGATATCACTTTTTATCTGGTAAAGTAATAATTATTTAATATCGGCTTATTTTGACAGGTTTTTCAATTGGTATAAAATTTGTGTTACTTTGTATTGCAGCATATTCTTCATATTCATGGACCTTTCTTTGTGGAGGAGCATCGCCCCTTAGCAACTTATAGCAACCAAGGCATGGAAAAATCCCACTATCAAGCATGCACAAGTTATTTTCGAAGCACAAGGCATGGGGGAGGAGTTACAAAAAGCAATGCTTTGGAGGAGCTATTCAACTGGTTTTTTCGACGACAACTTCAAAGAATGCAAATAAAAGACAGCAATGACACATGAGCAATCGCACTTTTATATATAAGAAAGAATATATACAAAGCTAGTTTTCCAAAACTCTCACATTCTCTTCCTCAGGAATCTTTCCTCTGTAACGTAGAAATTTTTTTCTCTTGTAGCCAGCTATAGATTTTACATCAGTTCTGTCTACAGCTAAGGCATAGGATGAAAATGCCAAAAAGTATCCTGCTCTAAAAGCAGAGTAACCTGGACCGTAGCCAAAAATCCTAATTGCTGCAGTCTTTTCCAAAAACATTATTTTGTGGGCATTATATTGTAATCCTGAGAAACCTAGAAGCCTTGTAAGAGCTTTAATACAAAGTATCGGCCATGCTGCGTCCTCTGAGAAACTACTATGAAGTACAAAAAAGGATTCATGGTCAATCCTAGTCAAGTAGTGGCCGAGTGCAATGTCTTTGGTGGTGTTACTAGCAGCTCTCGATCCTTTGCCACGCCCCAAGAAGTTATCTGTATCGGCAATCTCCAACTGCAAATAAAACCCATACTGAATGAGCATGAAATGTAAACCTACCAATGTGTAAAAGCAAATTCAAAATTATCTTACCACTTGATTTTCATCGTACTCCAATTTAAACGGATTCCATAAATTAATTGATGATGCAGTCTCATTGGTGTTAGTCAATTCTTTAACATATTCAGACTCCTCTCTTCCAAAATTGGAAATGCCAAGCTCGCTTTGAATGCGATCGAAGTCCTCATCAGTAATACTCAACTCTTTTCAGCTTCTTTGGCCTTTTCAAAACAAAGAGAGAATGCCTTACCAGCATCAATAAACTTATCATCTAGAGTTTCTTTATCAAGTTTCAGAATCTCTTCCTTTGATTCATTTTCTGTGTCAATTATCCCATTAACAGCATCAGAAGCCTCTGCAATAATTGCAAGACAATAATCTTCCCTGAGATTAAAAAGTTTTTGAATATCTGATAGTAAAATGTACTCCTTGTCCTTGAAAGGTATACATGGCAGGGAAGGAACAATATGGTGAGAACTCTCATCAGGTTGAGGGTTTGTATCTCCTTGGCTCTCCTCAATGATAGTCTCAGCTTTGAAGTGAGCAACATCCAAATTCTCAGCAATGGAAGCCTCAAAATCTGTATTTACAACCTCCTCTGTTTCCCTTTCATCTGCCAGATCATCCAACATGCAAAAGCTGGCAGTCTTTGCTCCTTCCAACTGTTGCTCCTCAGCTTTTATAGGGTATTTGACAAGGATGAATATAATAAAAGCAGCAGATTTTCTCATCATCTTGCAGTTTTTGGAATGAGTGCAGCAAAATATGTCTGTTGAATGAAACCTCTCCAGAGAGTGGGCCCTGCACTTTCTAGTAAATACTGCCTTTTCATATCCTGTTGACCCAATGGGAATATGGACATATTCAATTGTGCCAACTTCAACAGAAGGACCTGCAAGAGTTTCAAACTCCAAAAAGTCCTCCATAATATATTTTTCACAAGATTTCAGAACTTTTTCAAGTTCCCAATCAGGATTAAAAATATTTTTCACAACTCCATAGAATGAGAGATCCATTCCATTCTGAAGCATAAAATCAAGTAGCCTCTCTGATGGAGTGATATCAATGAGCTCTGATACTCCTTGACCTCTCACTACTGGCGTTCGCTTCCCTGGAGATGTACTTGGCTTTCTCACACTGGTGGCAGAGGATGGAGAGGAAAAAGAATGCACAGGCTGATCAGCTGTTGATGCACTTGAGCCTTTTGAAAGCCTTCTTCTTTTACCAGTTCCTGAAGAAACCTTGGATTGTATGGGTTCAGACATGTTTCCAACTTCTGACGATACGGCGCGATAAGAGAGAAACGATTCAGACGGAAAGGCCCCCTCGCGCCGTATCGGTGATCCCAGTAAGAAGCGCTAGAGCCAGAACAAAGTTGGTCACACGAGCTTCAGGAACGTTGAAAGAAGACTAGATCTACAGAACCTCTAAAACGAAGCGAAGAGAGGAAAGCGAAGAAAACCGACAGTCGCTCTCGCGCCGTATCAGCAACACAAACAAAGGTCAGAAACCGAAAAAAGCCGTACAGATAAGAAACACACCCTTATGTAGGCGCGGATTATGCCACTTGGCAGTATCCGTTAGTCTCATACACGTGGCAGTAGCCGTTGGGCAACACGTGGCCGAAAACCACGGCGCGAACAAGTGGACCGGTCATTACTTGACACATAGCATACGGACCGTTAATGCAGATACGTGGCACAATCAGTATCGGACACGTGTCTGACACGTGTCATGATTTACCTGGGTATATAAGTGGTCATTTGTCCGACGTGTACACTTTTCATTTCTCGAGCTCTTCCCGCCTTGCTTGTCAATACGGTACAATACAAGTCCTTTTTTCGCTAGCAAAAAGAGGTGTGCCCATACGGAGCGAGGGCGTCCAAACGGTCTAGTCGTTTTCTCCTAATCGCGCCGTATCGGCTTCTCATCTCCAATACGGAGCAAGTGCGTCCAAACGGTGTGGTCGCTTTCTCCTAATCGCGCCGTATCGGCTTCTCATCTCCAATACGGAGCGAGGGCGTCTAAACGGTGTGGTCGTTTTCTCCTAATCGTGCCATATCGGCTTCTACTCTCCAATACGGAGCGAGGGCGTCAAAACGGTGTGGTCGTTTTCTCCTAATCGCACCGTATCGGCTTCTCATCTCCAATACGGAGCGAGTGCGTCCAAATGGTGTGGTCGCTTTCTCCTAATCGCGCCATATCGGCTTCTACTCTCCAATACGGAGCGAGGGCGTCAAAACGGTGTGGTCGTTTTCTCCTAATCGCGCCATATCGGCTTCTACTCTCCAATACGGAGCGAGGGCGTCCAAACCGTGTGCTCGTTTTCTCCCTATCGCGCCGTATCGGCTTCTGATCTCCAATATGGAGCGAGGGCGCTGTTTCATTCTGCTCGCTTTGTTCATATCGCGCCGTATCGGAATTGCTCATTTCTTCACTTTCCTCGCCAGTTTGTCTTTCAGTTATTGTCCTTCTGGTTGTTATTTTTCCTTTTCTGGATGGCAAGGACAAAGCAAACTGCAAGAAGAGTGTATCTAGATGGGAAGACAGTGGGGGTAGAAGAAAGTTAAAATTTGATGAATCTAAGGGGGTAGAAGAAGCTGGTCCATCACAGGCTCCAGAGCATTTTACAACAGAAATCCCTCCTACACCAGGTGTTGTCCTTACATCTTCCATAAATGTTTCTTCACCTGAAGTTGAGGAAGCAAAGGATGAGGCTAACCCTATGAAAGATTCATTCCCTACAATGGTACCTGAGCCCACATCTGCTGAAGCCACTGAACACCCCAAGCCACAAAAGAGAAAGAGGAAGTCCAGGTTCTTCTATATGCAAAGATGTTTCAGTGAGATCAGGAAAGCCCAGAGAGCTACACAACATGTCATTCCAAAAGCTGCTTTTATAAGGGTGGTTAAAGAGATCTCTGATAGATTGTCTCAAGTGGCAACTATCTCTGGTCTAAATAAGAAGTGGCAACTCTCAGCCATTCTTGCCCTGCAAGAGGCCGCAGAAGATTTTGTTATTGATTTCATGAACGACGCTTACATTGCTGCCGCCCATGCTCATAGGATCACCCTTATGAATAAAGATTTCAGCATCATTAGCAGAGTGAGGTATAGGTTTGACAAAGTCCTGAGGCCCTTGCCTTCCAATGATCAAAAAGCCTTTGAAATCCTTAACGTTCCCCCAAAATTGTCTAGGAAAGAG
Organism: Lygodium microphyllum; assembly: GCF_053477565.2. Lineage (NCBI taxonomy): Eukaryota > Viridiplantae > Streptophyta > Polypodiopsida > Schizaeales > Lygodiaceae > Lygodium > Lygodium microphyllum. Next base: position 18,350,916 of record NC_141160.1, on the reverse strand, counting down.
AAAAAGCTAAATGTTGAAGATGTTAGTGACCTTTACCCTACAAGGGGTGCCACCCAGCAGGAGGCTTTCTTGAGTGAAGAAAATCAGGAGGTGTTTGAGACTGAAGACGATGTTTACAAGAGGAAAGCCGCATCACTTGCTCCCCTCAACAGCAAGAGGATGGGCAAAGTGTATGGGCAGATTCTTGTGAATGTTGCTGGGGAATCTGAGGAGGAATATCTTAGTATATCTCCTGAGGACAAGCCCATGTTGGAAAAAAGGGATGTCTAACTATCTGACTCCGTGGTATTTTGTTGCATAAGGTAAGGTTTTTTGTTGCATAAGTTAAGTCTTTTCAATTATATTTTGGATGAAATTGGTATTGAATAGCTTTTGCTATTATCTGCAGGGCATTGGTGTCCTCTCTCACTCTCGATATCGGAAGAACCATATACATTGTTGATCCACTTCTCTCTGTGGGACTTTTTGCAAAATCTGGTTCTAATATTTCACCATTTTTTCGTAGCTTCGATAGTGTGAGAAATTACCACATCTTTTTCCCTTATGTAGAAAGGTATTTTTCTTTTTCTGTAGAGGAGAATTTATGTTCATTTGCTTTCACCCTTCTACTCACCTACTCACCTCTTTTATGAATTTGCAGAGGGCATTGGAGTCTCATCTACATTAATTGTCTTTCAAGGGAAATTATCTTTATGAATTCTCTCAGCGGTGTTCATGGTCAAGCACGAATGTATGTTGGAAGAAAATTACTTACTTTGATTTCTTTTATAAATAATATTTTGAACTTACAAAGCTTCCTTTTGCAGTGCTGCTAGACTCGTTTCTACATTTTTGGATACAACATATGAGGATCTTGCTGATCCTCAAAGGCCGTATACTTTTCTTCTACAAGAAGTTCCATTGCAAAGCGATGCGCATTCTTGTGGATGGAGAGTTATCTCAAACATTTGCAGAACAGTGGATTCAAAGCTGTTACAAATAGAAGGAGTGAATGTAAGTTTATTTCATTTGATGTTTGTGTAACCCTTATCATGATGTCTTTTCACTAACTTATAATATTTATTCTTACAGTGTAGAGACTATCCTAAATCATATGTTTGGTGGATAAGGGAGAGATGCATCGAGCTGATTCTAGACAAAGCAATCACACCGTATGATCCTGACTCTCCTCTTCCTCCCAAAACTTCAATGGCCAAGGGCACAAGCAAGGGAAAGGTCAAGGGAAAGGGTAAGGACAATGGCAATGGTAAAGACAAGGGCAAGGGAAAAGGCAATGGGACCACTGCTGCAGAGTCTAAGAAAAAAGGAATGCCAGTGCTCTCTCCTCTTAAATTTGATCCATCCCCTCTTAAGCCCCAAGAAAAGAGACTACCTGTAAAGGTCAAATTTTTTCAACAATCAAAGAAAGGCCCTGTGAGAAAAAATATCTTTGAAGAAATCGATAAAGAATGAAAATAGAAAACATAAGCATACACGAGCCTTTTTATTTTGGCTTTGTACATTTTTATGCAATTTTTGTACCTCATTGTGTAATGAAAATTTTCACTTGTAAATCGAATGTAATGTACATTTTATACACGAGCCTTATTATTTTGGCTTTGTACATTTTTATGCAATTTTTGTACCTCATTGTGTAATGAAAATTTTCACTTATAAATCGGATGCAATGTACATTTTATTTATACACATTCGAAAGGCGACTTGCTTCATGATAGCTTATGAAGTTCCCATTAAAAAATATCTTAAGGACAGTCTATTAAGATAAATAATGAAAAGTTTCACTTATAAATCGGATGCAATGTACATTTTATTTATACACATTCGAAAGGCGACGCTTCACGATAGCTTATGAAGTTCCCATTAAAGACTATCTTAAGGACAGTCTATTAAGATAAATTCCTGCCAAGTTTTCATTCTCAAGGCCCCAAACTCACAATTTTGGGAGACAAACAACTCGTACAAAAGAAAGAGCGCTCGGCTCTTTTACCAATCGTTACACCATTCACTTTGAACTTATATCTAGGGGATGTATTGTCTAGCAATTCCAAGGTATCCCTCACATCTTTCAGACTCCAATTGGAAGTAACATTCACCTTCTTTACTTCATGCGGAAAAACGTGCACCACAAGTTTATATGGTGTGTTATCTGTATCAGAATCCAAGGGAACCCAAATACCCAATCTTAGTTTGTATTGCCTATAATCAAAGCCCAAAGCAAGATTTTGGCGAGGGATACTGTAAGCCAAAGCCAAGGATTGAGGGCATGCACTGCACCTCAAGATATCACCTTTGTGATTGCACTCTCTAGATTTCCAATGTGTCCCTATAGTGTTGTCCAAATCCTCTTCCGAAAAGTTTCTACTTAACCAGGATACCTTCGTTCTTTGTAAATTTGCTGTTCTGAAGCAAGCCACGAAGATATGGAGGGGTACAAACCATGATAAACGTATTCTTCTTGAGATCCTTCCAGCTGTCATGGACTTTTTAATATCCTGAGATATTTTGAATTTGAAACTCTGCACTGTTACCTTGTCAGGAATCTCCCAATTTAGAGATGAAAGACTTGGCAATGGCAAATCTTCGATATTCCCATACCTATCCGCTTTAGAGGGAACCACATACTGTGCATAATATATAAAAACCTTGCATTCACTATAAAAAGACACAGTTTGATCGGCATAAATAATGTCTGCCAATACCTTATGAATGGCATGGAAAGTCCCACTTAGGCTTTCCACAGGTTGCCATTCAATACTTGTTGACAGAAAGATATCTACAATGACGAACCGTTTGTTAGAACTTGCATAAATGGAAAAGAATTATATATGTTATTCAACTTATAACTTACAATGTGTTTGTTGGGGAACACGTTCGTTTGGAGGCAAGTGCATATCCTTGGCCATGTAAACATGTTGCACCTTGATAAACCAGCCTTTGGGCATAATTTTGAAGGCAATGATACGCCCCTTCCAGTGATGTTTTATATCTTCTTGTTTTCTTCTTTTCACCTTATGGGAGCCCTTGCAAGATGGCAGCATGGTAACCCAATCATTTACAGCAAAGGTTTTGGGCTCAAAATTTCCATCTACTCCCTGGCTATAGACTGTGCAAGAGTGTATTAAACGAGAAGGGCACCTGGAGGAAGCCATGAAAAGAATGAAAGCGCAGAGAAAGAAGCTCAAAGAGGGGTGAATGAACTAAAAAGTAGCGCCAAGAACCCAAATGAGTATGTATTGGGCGCCAAAAACAATATTGAAAGATCTCCCGACTTTCAAAAAACTCATTATTAATTTCATCACATCTCTGTCATGTATTTTGTCAGATTTGTAAGTAGATAACGTCTTTGGGACTCCAAAACATGTCAGACTTTAGGGGTTTTGGCTAAAAAAGAAGAGAGAATCACGAAATGGACTCCACTATCTCTAAAAAAGAGAAGACAAGAATACCATATTCTTGCACACGTGGCAAACTCTCTTTGGCCCTTTCCTTAATCCCGTGATTAACAAAAGTGCATTTTTTGAAGCGTTTTTGGCCCTAATGAAATGTAGTTTCCTTGGAGCCTGCATAAACTGACTTACCAATCCAATAGCATAGCTCAAATCTGGCCTGGTAATAGTCATATAAATCAAACTTCCTACTATGCGTCTGTACATAGTAGGGTCTTCTAGAAGCTCACCTGCATCTGCGCTCAACTTCACATTCTGCTCCAAAGGAACTGAAATAAGCTTAAAGCTTATCATCCCATATTTGGATAGCATGTCCAATCCATATTGCCTCTGCAAGAGCTGTATCCCACTTGGTGATCTAATCACCTCAATGCCCAAGAAATAAAGAAACTCTCTCAAACTTCTGCTTCAATAGCATTTTCACATGAAAGATATCTTCATCACTATCACCTATGATAATCAAATCATCAACATAAATGACAAGCAGCATAATATCTTTCTCTGTTTTTCTCACATAAAGTGAGAAATTTTCCTTGGAAATCTTAAAGCCAATAGTGACAAGATACTCTCCTATATTGTCAGATCATGCCCTAGGTGCTTGCTTCAAGCCATACAAGGATTTCTTCAACCTGCAAACAAACTCAGGATGAACAGCATGCACATAACCTGGTGGCTACTCCATATAGACCTCTTCTTGCAAATCATCATGCAAGAAGGCATTCTTTACATCCATTTGATGTAAAGACCATCCCTTTGATGCAGCCATGGCAATGACTGCTCTTACGGTTGCCATCCTTGCAACCGGATTGAATGTTTCTTCATAATCAATGCCATATGTTTGTGCATACCCCTTGACTACTAATCTTGCCTTGTATCTGTTCACAGAACCATCTGCATTGTGCTTTACCTTATAAACCCACTTACAACCAATTGCATTCTTATCTTTAGGCAAAGGTACCAATTCCCATGTAGCATTTTCTTCCAAAGCATCCATTTCTTCATCCATGGCTTTCTCCCATTTTTATTTTCCCATGGCTTGCTCAAAAGAAGTGGGTTCTGGTTCCTATATCACTTTGACTATATAGGCATAGTGAATGGCTGTAAATCCATCATATTTCAGCCTATCCACAGGATACCTAGCTCTGGAAGACCTACGAAAAGTAGACTCACTTCCAGGTGCTCTCAAAACATCCTTGGTCTTCCTTACTCTAGGTGTAACAATAGAAAGAATACCCAACTCATCATGAATGCTCTGTTCTGAGCCACTGGATTCACCATCCACATAAGCGTGACCTACATTCACATCAAACATGGGCTGATCTACCTTCTCTTTTCCTTTTCATGATACCTACATACCACTATCTGCATTTCTTTGAGAAGATTCTCCTGATCTCAATCTACCTGTCCATGGCGAAGAATGTGAACCACTGCTAGAGGACGCTCCAGGTCCACTAATATTTTGTGACTGTTGCTGTGAATTCTGTGCAGCATTACCGTTTTGTGCATCTATATCATCAATCACATTTACTGGTTTATACCAGCTACTGATCTCATAAAAAACAACATCTCTGCTCACTGTAAACTTACGAGTAGAAGGGTTATAACATCTATATCCTTTCTACTCTGTAGAGAGTAACCAATAAAGATGCACATCTCAGCTTTGGGATCCAACTTGGATCTCAACTCATCTGGCACATGAACATAGGCAATGCAACCAAAAATCTTCAAATGAGAAATATCTGGTTTCCTAGCAGTATACCTCTCCTTTGGAGTCATCCCATGTATTGTTGTAGTGGGAGTCCTGTTCATTATGTAGATTGCTGTAGCAACTGCCTCAGCCTAGTAAAAATCTGGCAAGTCTTTTTCATTGAGCATGGCACGAGATACCTCTCCAATATGCTTGTTTTTTCTTTCTGCAATTCCATTTTGCTGTGGGGTATGACTACATGAATATTGCTGCTTTATGCCATGCTCCTACAAGAACCTTGCAAAACTCATTTGAGAGGTACTCTTCCCCTCCATCTGACCTTAGGCATTTTATTTTTAGGCCTGTTTCTTTTTCAACCATAGCTTTAAAAGTTTTGAAACGCCCAAAGACTTCACTTTTCTTTTTCATAAAATACACCCAAACTTTTCTGCTATAGTCATCAATAAAAGTGACAAAATAATGACATCCTCCAATAGATGCAACTTTAGTAGTCCACACATCAGAGTGGATTAATTCCAATGGCTTCTTAGTCTCTTGAACATGTCTAGGAAATGGTTTCCTTGCTTGTTTTCCAAATTGACAGGCCCGCGTACCGTAAATATTAACTTCCTGCACGCCGTGTAAACCCTGTGCAAGGTTATTCCCTACTTCGTAATTATTAGTAACTTAATCCATACCATTCACGAGGCCGCCACATTGTAAATTAGAGGCAGGGATTGAGGACCGTAAAAACCGCAAGGAAACGACCGCTTGGGAAGGGGCAATTGGATAAATTCAAGGCAAATTTTTTTATTATTATCCCTTCCCCCAGCCGATGCATGGCTGGAGGAGAGGGAGTGTGGGGGGGAATGGCCAAGGAGGAGTGAAGTCGGGCTACATGAGGGAGAGTCCTCCACGTGTGTGGAGGCCCTCTTCCCCACCCCCCCCAAGGCCTATATAAACACCCCCTAGCTAGAGGGTGCTAGAGGGTGTGCTGGACGGGCCGTGGAGAGGGAGGTGAGGTCGCCGTGGAGAGGAGGTCATCGTGCAGGAGCCGCCGCACTGCCGCCCAGTCCGCCGGTCACGCTGCCGCCCAGTCCGCCAGACGCGTTGCCGCCCCGTTCGCCTGTCGAAGGCCACTCCAGTCCGCCGCCATGCTGGATCACGACCCCCCCCTCTGCCCCCCACGTGGCCTGTAGAAGCTGGAAGCTTCTTAGAAGCTTCTTAGAAGCTTCTAAGGAGGGGGCTTCCTTAAGGCCCCTTCCCACCACATTTCCCAAAAGACCCATTCATACCCCTTCCCGGAAATTGAAGAGGAGAGGGTGAAGGCCGTAAAGACTCCCACAAGACCCTTCGAAAAAGGCTTTCGCAAAAAGGACTTTAAAGCCCGCAAGCCATCCAAGAATCAACTCCGTGCCAACCCGGGGTTTTCCCTAAAGATCTCCTAAAGCCCTTTTCGGCAAGTGCCATTCCGCAAAGGAATCTTCCGCATACGAGGAAAAGGCCAAAGGTCGGGAGGTTGCATTCCGAGGCAAGTAAATTCGAAGACCACAAAGGCAAATCAGAAGCCGAATCTACGCCTACGATGGCCCCCAAAAGATCACAAGGTGTGACTGCGGGAGGTTCATCTCCGAGTATACAAGTGAATATCTCCCCGAGCCCTCAAGTCCAGGTTCTTTCGAGTTATTTTCGCATAAAGAAATGATTAGGCGCGCTTAGTTCATAAGGGAGATTGCATTTTTACGCTTAATTTTAATGCATGTGGAAATTGGAGAAAAATACATTTGATAAAGTATCTCTTGAAACATTAGGCAAGATTGAAATATGTCATGAATTTGAAACGAGTTATCCACCTTAGAAGACTGGTTGCATGTAGTTTTTTTTTGGTACATTATCAAAGTAATGAGCCTAAACTTAGGGCAAAGAAATGGAATTTATAAGTGCATTCTCTTTCGTCCTAGATATGGTAGGAATAAGCGTGTGCCGCATGTTAGGCAACATCCTCCTCGTAATGATTTCATGAGGAAAGGTTAACACCATAAGATATTATCCTAAAAGAAATAATAGAGTACGAAAATGATCTTATGGACTTGCAAATAGCATGTAAAATGGAATGAGTTAACACTAGCTTTAGTTTGGTATAAACTTCGTTAACTACATTGTAGCTAGGAGAATGTTGCGTATTGCATAGTCATCAGGCGAAAACGTCATTCATCAAAAGCCGCATTTAGGAAAGGTTGCATGGTTCGTCAAAGCACAAGATTCGAAAGTAGATTACAAGGTTGTAGGCATGATTAATTAATGTAAATCCTAGTAGGACCTTGGAAAGTTAGTGTACAGATTATCAAGCATTTTACCTTACCAAGGAAGGATAGGGTTATCGTGAACCATGTGATGTATAGAAGCAATAAATCGCATGTTTACGCGTATTGGTGTAGTTGTAACTATTATTCTCCAGTAGATTTAGTTTATTACCTTGAGGAAAGGATCATCCTTGACGCAAGACAAGTTTATTGAGTTGACTAGGTCACCTAAACCACAAGGATTCATATGGGCATGATTGAGTCGATATGTTAGGTATCCCAAGTGTTAACTAGGGTTTAGTGCAATAATAATTCGACCTAGTTTTACACTGGTTGCCAAGACAAAACCCGCAAACCCAAAGATCTTACACACGTTCACGAAATGTCGAATCAATTGGATGTTCATGCATAAAATGATCTAAGGTTTTATCCTAAGGATCATTCGTTCTAATGATGAAACTCTGACGGAATTGCAAATTTCTAGGACCATGGGCCAACATAATTAGGAATGGGTTGGAGGATACCCTAAACCCTGCTACTCGGCTGGAGGTAAATTCCGTGACCAGAAAACGCCAATCAATGGGTGGAATGATCCCGTGGAATAGATGCAATACATGTGAAAAAAGCTGCAACATTGTATAGACTGGAGATTTGTCCACAAGAGAGTTTTGTCATCTCTCGAAATGAGGTTGGCAAGTTATTGAAAGAACTTAACTTACAAGAGGATGAATAATCATCCTGTTACTCACTTTTCTTGGGGAATAATTGCCAAGGAAAAGGAAAGTTAGGTATTTGCCTTGAAGCAAATGACCAGACAATAAACTAAAGCGACATGGAGCGCTGGAATCTACCACAACAAAACCTAAAGTATTGGTAGGGTATGACCCTAACCCAAGAATGATAGGAATATTGCCAAGTTGCAATTGATTCCGGATCGAATGCGGGTTGCATTCGGAGAAAAGGAGTCACTCCTTGACAGTTTGCCAGCTAAACGACCACTGGAAATTGATTGTGCTTGTAACAGTTTAGAAAGCACTGTTTGCATTGTCTGCTCAATGAACTAAAGGATGAAAATATATATAAATACTTCAGGTTGAAGCCTAAAGGGAGAGGCAGCTTCAGTTACCCCCGACTGCCTGCCTGACCCTAACCAAGGGGGTTGTTAACCGCGCCGGGAACGTGGACCGAACCTGCCGTGAGAGGTCTCTCCGTTGAGTTCTGCTTGGAGCAGGAGGACGCTTGGGTGCCAGGGGGGGCTCTGGCCATAAATCCCTCGCCTTCCGGGCCCTGCACAAGAGACTAACGTGACTCGGGATTGGATCTCGAGGCCCGCATACTAGTCTACGAGCGGAAGCTTGGATTAGTGATCCCTGGTGGATTACTGGATAGCCTTCGGGCGGATTATGAATACGCCTACGGGCGGGAACTCCTTGTATTTCAAAGATAAAAGGATAAAATGATAATAAAGAAGTTGTTTGGCATTGTTTTCTTTATGTCCTGTGATAAGATTACGTGAAGGAACTGGTACATAACAGGGTTAATCAAAGAAGCTGTTTGTATATGTCAAACCAATGTGGTAGGTAATTACATAACTAAAACAAACCGAGGAAAGTGCGGAGGATGGACCATGGGTCCATCCTATGGATGGGTGGTCCCGGTTAGCCGGGAACTTTTCTCAAAGTCTTCGACGGACAGAGGATGATCGTCATCTCCAAAACAAGTAACGAGAACGATGACTTAGAATTAACTATTACCCGATTCATGTTGTTTTAGGGGAACGGAATGGGACTATGCCTTATGGCAGAGAGGTCGAGCCTTGCATCCCTCTCGTTTCCCATTCTCCTTGAACCAAGTGCAGCGTGAATCCGCTTCAGACCTGGCGTTTCTGCGTAAAGTAGTTCGCTCGGGTCTGACGCTAGTTGCCGCTAGCTAATGACCAAACAGGAAAATCCAAATTCAGGTCGATCCTAAGTGGGAACGGCCAGGATACTTCCGCTACGTGGCAGACGCGGGAAGACCTAGATCGCAAGTCCCGTAACATTCCATGGGAGTGCCGGGCGGAGCTTTCTAGACATCCTTCCCGATGGACTGCTAAGACGTGTCCGGAATGATTCTAGTGGACACGTTCACTGTAATATTTCCGCGTACTGCGTACCGTAAATATTAACTTCCCGCACGTCGTGTAAATCTCGTGCAAAGATTATCACTAGTGCCAGCAGCTAATCTATAACCACACGCGGGAAATGGAGACACTCCACCTTAGGAAAATAAGGCCGGGGATTCAAACCCGCATAGCCGCAGGAAAACAGCCTCTTGGGAAGAGGTCAAGAGGATAGGTAATTGCAAATTTTTTTATTATCTTCCCCAGCAGATGTGTGGCTGGGGGAAAGGGATGGGCTAGTAAGGGGAGCATGAGGAGGTGGAGGGAGAGAGCCATGCAAAGGGCCACGTGGGGAGGTCCCCTCTCCCCCCCTTGGACTATAAGAACCCCCTCTTGGGGGGGGGGGGGGGGGAGGAAAAGGGTGAGAGGGAGGAGGACGTGCTGAACGTGTCGTGTGAAGGCCGTCGCTGTGGAAGGGAGGACAAGGCGGCAGAAGGCTGTCGCCGTGTGAGGGAGGTGGCCGTGTGGAGGAGGGACGGCTGTGGAAGGAGAGGATGGGCTGCTACCGCCGTTGGGAAAGGGAAAGGAGACCAGGCCGTTGCCACGTGAAGGAAACGCTGCCGCCCAGTCCGCCAGCCGCCCGCCGCCACAGTCCGCTGCCGTGAAGCCGCCCGGCCACCTTAGTCCGCCGCCGCTGCTGGATCACGAACCCTCCCCTCTCCCGACGTGGATGTGCTGCCAGAAGCTCTTAGAAGCTTCCTAGAGAAGCTTCTAAGGGGGCTTCTCAAAGCCCCCTTCCCGTGGAGTCCCTTTATAAGCCCATTATTTTTACCCCGGGATTCAATCCCCCTTTCCCATTGCATTCCCACACAGCCCATATTAGCCCGGTGCAAGTCCCCCCTTCTCGTGGATTCCCAACACAAGTCCCTTCCCACCAATCACCCACAAGGCCGGTCCTAGGATTTTAGGGAAGGAGAAGAAGAACCCTAAAGCCTCCATTCTTGCAAGGCCAATTTGCAAGAGCCCTTTCCGCGAACATCCTCGTAAGGTCCAATTGATGAAACTCCATTCATAAAATCCCCATTTCCACAAACTAAGCTCCAACCCCGCGAGGCCTTCCATAAGGCCAAATTCCGCAAGCTGGTATTCTCAAGGATCCAAATTTCGAAAGGGATCTCCTGCGTACCAGAGAGAAAAGAACAAGATCTTGAGGCTGTGTACCAGGGCGAGCAAATTCACCGATTGCGTAAGGGAAAAGGCAACCTGGAAGTCCGTAATTATGTCATGATGGGCCCTAAAAAGTCACAAGACGCGCCTGCGGAAGGATCTTCTCCTGGTATTTACGAGGATATTTCCCGGAGCCCACAAGTCCAGGTTTGATCTATTTGGATTCCACACAGAAGTATTGAATTAATCACGATAACTTCATGGATTAGAAAGCACTCATGCATGTCAAATGCAACTAGTCAAGTTAAATGCAATTGGAAAAATGAATTGGCTATTTGAACATTTATTAGAAATAGCTTAAGATATGAAAATTGATCGTCAGTACGTTCAATGGAGTTAATGAAAAGAGCATAAGGTGTCTATGCATTTGCAGGACCTTATTAGTAAGTTTCCTTTTGTGTATTCAAAAGTGACGAGCCTAGGACAACTATTGCCTCATTACAAGGTTGAAATTATTGAGGTACACCTTTTTACTAGGCATGGAAAGATTAATGGCATGTCACATTTTTAGATAAATCTTCCTTGTAATGATTCATGAGGAAAAGTTAACACCCATAAGATGTTATTCGAAAAGGAATAGAAGGGCACGAAAATGATCTATGGACTTGCAAGTGGCATGATTATTTGATGTAAGTCCTAGTAGGACCTAGGAAAGTTAGTGTCCAGATTATCAGGCATTTTTACCTTACCAAGGAAGGATAGGGTTATTGTGAACCATGTGATGCGTAGAAGCAGTGAATCGCATGTTTACCCGTATTGGTGTAGTTGTAACTATTGTTCTCCATTAGATCTAGTTTATTACCTTTAGGAAAGGTTCATCCTTGTCGCAAGACAAGTATATTGAGTTGTCTAAGTCACCTAAACCTCAAGGGATTCATATGGGCATGGTTCAGTCGATATGATAGGTATCCTAAGTGCTAAGTGCAATAAGAATTCGACCTAGTTTTACACTTGTTGCCAAGTCTAAACCCGCAAACCCAAAGATCTTACATACGTTCACGAAATATCGAATCAATTGGATGCTCATGCATAAAATGACCTAAGGTTTAATCCTAAGAATCAATCGTTCAAATGATGAAACTCCGACTGAGTTGTAAATTCCTAGGACCGTGGACCAATATAATTAGGAATGCGCTGGGTAAGAAGACACCCTAGACCCTGCTACTCGGCTGGAGGTAATTCCGTGACCAGAAAACGCCATCCAATGGGTGAAATGATCCCGTGGAATAGATGCAACACATGTGAAAAAGGTTGCATCATCGTATAGACTTGAGACTTGTCCACAAGAGAGTTTTGTCATTTCTCGAAATGAGGTTGGCAAGTTATTGGAAGAATTTAACTTACAAGAGGATGAGTAATCATCCTGTTACTTCACCTTTCTTGAGGAATAATTGCCAAGAAAAAGGAGAGTTAGGTATTTGGCTGAAAGCAAATGACCAATCAATAAATTGAAGCGACATGGTCGCCAGGATTTACTATTACCTAAGGTATTGATTAAGTTGGGTTAACAGGGTATGACCCTAACCCAAGGATAAAAGGGTGAACAAACAAACCCTTGGGGATCTTGCCAAAGTCGCAATTTGATCCCAGGTCGAATGCTGGATGCATTCGGAGAGAATGATTCACTTTTTTAATAGTTGGCCAAATAAAACGACCACTGGAATTGATTGTGCTTGTAATAGTTTAGAAAGCACTGTTTGCATTGTTTGCTCAATGAACTAAAGGATGAAAATATATCTAAAGCTTCAGGTTGAAGCCTGAAGGGAGAGGCAGCTTCAATTACCCCCGACTGCCTGCCTGACCCTAACCAAGGGGGTTGTTAACCGCGTCGGGAACGTGGACCGAACCCATCGTGAGAGGTCTCTCCGTTGAGTTCTACTTGGAGCAGGAGGACGCTTGGGTGCCAGAGGGGGCGCTGGCCGTAAATCCCTCGCCTTCCGGGCCCTGCAGAAGAGGCTAACGTGACTCGGGATTGGATCTCGAGGCCCGCATACTAGTCTACGGGCGGAAACTTGGATTAGTGATCCCTGGTGGATTACTGGATAGCCTTCGGGCGGATTATGAACAAGCCTACGGGCGGAACTCCTTGTATTTCAAAGATAAAAGGATAAAATGATAACAAAGAAGTTGTTTGACATTGTTTTCTTTATGTCCTGTGATAAGATTACGTGAAGGAACCAGTGCTTAACAGGGTTAATCAAGGAAGCTGTTTGTTATATGTCAAATTAATGTGGTAGGTAATTACATAACTAAAACAAACCGAGGAAAGTGCGGAGGACGGACCATGGGTCTGTCCTATGGATGGGTGGTCCCGGTTAGCCGGGAACTTTTCTCAAAGTCCTCGACGAACAGAGGTTGATTGTCATCTCCGGAACAAGTAACGAGAACGATGACTTAGAATTAACTATTACCCGATTCATGCTGTTTTAGGGGAACGGAATGGGACTATGCCTTATGGCAGAGAGATCGAGCCTTGCTTCCCTCTCGTTTCCCATTCTCCTTGAACCAAGTGCAGCGTGAATCCGCTTCGGACCTGGCGTTTCTGCGTAAAGTAGTTCGCTCGGGTCTGACGCTAGTTGTTGCTAGCTAATGACCAAATAGGAAAACCCAAATTTAGGTCGATCCTAAGTGGGAACGGCCAGGATACTTCCGCTACGTGGCAGACGCGGGAAGACCTAGATCGCAAGTCCCGTAACATTCCATGGGAGTGCCGGGCGGAGCTTTCTAGACATCCTTTCCGATGGACTGCTAAGACGTGTCCGGGATGATTCTAGTGGACACGTTACAGTTGGTATCAGAGCGAACCAACAAAGGACTTGTTTTTAGAAAATTTTAATAAGAAGAAGTAAAGCAAATGTTGTGTCCCAAACATTTCCTTACTTTGATTGCTGTCTTCCAGAATTATGAAGCATGGAACAGGTTCTTAGTGTTCCAAGTCATGTTTATGACCGCGATACATTCCACGGATTATCGACAGAGGGTTGAGATGATGAACATCCTAGACCACATTTACAATCCATCGCCTATGTACGTGGAACAGAGATGGATGGGTGTTTCAGGGTTCTATTACATAACTGCCTATAGACCTGCGTACCTTCAAATTAACTTGAAGAGAATCAAGTGGATGGAGGATTTGAAGATCGTGAAGCTGTTCATCTTTGTTGAGGCTCACGTAAACGCGACCCTACAGGTTGGAGGTCGAAGGGTTAACCAGAATAAGTATGTGTACGGAGAAGTGATTCAAAGAATCTCTGCCGACCGAATCAAGGTTTTGGGACGTCATGAGAAGAATGGATATCAAAGGAAAAGATACCCTAATCTTCCAATGAACTATCGATTCCTGAAAATCGATGACCCCAATCCATACTACTACTCAGTTCCTGTAGCTGAATGCAACAATATCTTATTCTCTTCGAATTAATGTATCAACTTGTTCCATCGGCCCAAGAAATAATTGTGCCCCGAAAGGGCTATGCTGATATGAATGGAATAAAACTTTTTCCCAATTGTCTTGACTATGAATATTGATAAAGAAGTAAAGTGAATTGGTCACTTGGCTAAAAGAATACGCTGACGTATTCCCTGAGGAATTAACTGAACTCCCACCTCCAAGAGAAGTTGATCATGAAATAAGGCTAATACCTGGAGCTGTGCCAATTGCAAAGAGACCTTATAGAATGTCTATTCCGGAAGCTATTGAGTTGAAGGAACAACTCAAGCAACTGTTAGATCAGGGTTACATCCGGCCTAGCAATTCACCATGGGGAGCTCTAGTTCTATTCCAGAAGAAGAAAGATGGGACACTTCGACTATGTATTGATTACCGTGGGTTGAATCAGTCAACAGTCAAGAACAAGTATCCTATTCCTAGAATAGATGAGCTTCTCGATCGCCTTCAAGGTGCAAAGATCTTCTCCAAATTTGATCTTAGGTCAGGTTACTATCAAATCAGGATCAAGGATGAGGATATTCCAAAAACAGCCTTCAATACAAGATATGGGCACTTTGAATTCTTGGTTATGTCATTCGGGCTTACAAATACACCTGCCACCTTCAATAGATTAATGCAGGATATTTTTAGACCATATCTTGATGATTTCGTGCTTGTCTCCTTCGACGACACTCTATTCCAAACAGGAAGGAGATCATGAATCCCAACTTCGGATTTTCCTTGAGACAAGGAGGTCACGCAAGCGGTATGCTAAGATGATGGAATTGCACATTCCTCAAACATCAGAATGATCATCTAGAATTCATCATATCAGAAAAGGAATCTCAGTGGAGCCAGTCTAAGTTAGAATTGTTCTAGGATGGCCAAATACCAACAACTGTCAAAGAAATACTCAGCTTTCTTGGGTCGACAAGATGGTATAGGGTCTTCATCAAAAACTATGCCTTGATTGCAGCACCTTTGACAGAATTATTGAGGAAGCAAACCCCCATTGCATGGTCAACTGCCAAACAAACTAGCTTCGATAGGTTGAAGCAAAGTTTGGTATCAGCACCTATTCTAAAACTTCCTGAATAAGGAGTTCGAGGTAGTAACTGGTGCCAGCATTCTTGCCTTGGGGTGTGTACTTAAGCAGGAAGGTCATCCAGTAGCATACTCTTCAAGGAAATTGAAGAGTCACGAAAAGAATTATGCCACGCATGATCTGGAGTTATTAGCTGTCATCCATGCTTTAAAGCTTTGGAGACACTACCTGTTGGGTAACAAGTTTACTCTAGTAACCGATCATAAGAGCCTCAAATGGATTTTTACCCAGAACAAGCTCAACATGAGGCAATGTCGATGGATTAAAGTATTGGAGGAATATGATTTTAAGATCAAGTACCGACCTGGAAAGAAGAATGTAGTTGTTGATGCACTCAATCGCAAGGCATTCCTTAATTCACTAATCTTGCAAAATCTATCAATAGCTAGATCTCTAGCTACAGAGGTGTCCATGCCAAACGATCTAATACTTGAGCTAGCTAGAGAGGAAGGATGCCATGATCTAGCCTATCAAAGGATGCTAAGGGAAGTCCCTATCAAGGACCAGGAACAAAAGCTAGAGGCTAAGTATCATGAATTCTCTGTCAGTAGTGGACTTGTCTACTATAGGATGAGAGTATGTATACGAGCAAGCCAATTATTTAAATAGAAGATATTGTGTGAAGCTCTGCGAAGGATAGACAGAAGGCATACACGGATTTGAAGTCTCAAGATAGAATATTTGAGGAAGGAGACATGGTCTTCATTCATGTATGCCCAAAGAAGAGTTCTCTATCCTTAGGAGATTGCAGGAAGCTAAGTCCAAGGTATTGTGGACCATACAAGATCCTCAAGTGCTTAAGACCTAATGTTTATAGACTACAAACTCCCTGAAAACCTAAAGGTTCATAAAGTATTCCATAACAGTCTATTGAAGAATGAAGTATGTACCTAGCCCAAATCATGTACTTGATGACCAACATATTGCAATGCCTAGTCAAGGAGTCCTTGAACTAAGGCCGGACAGGATTTTAGATATCAGAGAGAGACAGTTAAGATCTAGAACCTTAAAAGAATGCCTCGTCCAGTGGAAAGATTATCCTGAAGAGGATGCTACCTGGATGGATGAAAGCTCTCTCAATCTTCAATATCCCCAGTTTATCTCGAGATGAGGACATCTCGATTCTTCTAAGGGGGAGAGAATGTAATATTTCCGCGTACTGCGTACCGTAAATATTAACTTCCCGCACATCGTGTAAATCTCGTGCAAAGATTATCACTAGTGCCAGCAGCCAATCTATAACCACACGCGGGAAATGGAGACACTCCACCTTAGGAAAATAAGGCCGGGGATTCAAACCCGCATAGCCGCGGGAAAACAGCCTCTTGGGAAGAGGTCAAGAGGATAGGTAATTGCAAATTTTTTTATTATCTTCCCCAGCCGATGTGTGGCTGGGGGAAAGGGATGGGCTAGTAAGGGGAGCATGAGGAGGTGGAGGGAGAGAGCCATGCAAAGGGCCACGTGGGGAGGTCCCCTCTCCCCCCCTTGGACTATAAGAACCCCCTCTTGGGGGGGGGGGGGGAGGAAAAGGGTGAGAGGGAGGAGGACGTGCTGAACGTGTCGTGTGAAGGCCATCGCTGTGGAAGGGAGGACAAGGCAGCAGAAGGCTATCGCCGTGTGAGGGAGGTGGCCGTGTGGAGGAGGGACGACTGTGGAAGGAGAGGACGGGCTGCTGCCGCCGTTGGGAAAGGGAAAGGAGACCAGGCCGTCGCCACGTGAAGGAAACACTGCCGCCCAGTCCGCCAGCCGCCCGCCGCCACAGTCCGCTGCCGTGAAGCCGCCCGGCCACCTTAGTCCGCCGCCGCCGCTGGATCACGAACCCTCCCCTCTCCCGACGTGGACGTGCTGCCAGAAGCTCTTAGAAGCTTCCTAGAGAAGCTTCTAAGGGGGCTTCTCAAAGCCCCCTTCCCGTGGAGTCCCTTTATAAGCCCATTATTTTTACCCCGGGATTCAATCCCCCTTTCCCATTGCATTCCCACACAGCCCATATTAGCCCGATGCAAGTCCCCCCTTCTCGTGGATTCCCAACACAAGTCCCTTCCCACCAATCACCCACAAGGCCGGTCCTAGGATTTTAGGGAAGGAGAAGAAGAACCCTAAAGCCTCCATTCTTGCAAGGCCAATTTGCAAGAGCCCTTTCCGCGAACATCCTCGTAAGGTCCAATTGATGAAACTCCATTCATAAAATCCCCATTTCCACAAACTAAGCTCCAACCCCGCGAGGCCTTCCATAAGGCCAAATTCCGCAAGCTGGTATTCTCAAGGATCCACATTTCGAAAGGGATCTCCTGCGTACCAGGGAGAAAAGAACAAGATCTTGAGGCTACGTACCAGGGCGAGCAAATTCACCGATTGCGTAAGGGAAAAGGCAACCTGGAAGTCCGTAATTATGTCATGATGGGCCCTAAAAAGTCACAAGACGCGCCTGCGGAAGGATCTTCTCCTGGTATTTACGAGGATATTTCCCGGAGCCCACAAGTCCAGGTTTGATCTATTTGGATTCCACACAAAAGTATTGAATTAATCACGATAACTTCATGGATTAGAAAGCACTCATGCATGTCAAATGCAACTAGTCAAGTTAAATGCAATTGGAAAAATGAATTGGCTATTTGAACATTTATTAGAAATAGCTTAAGATATGAAAATTGATCGTCGGTACGTTCAATGGAGTTAATGAAAAGAGCATAAGGTGTCTATGCATTTGCAGGACCTTATTAGTAAGTTTCCTTTTGTGTATTCAAAAGTGACGAGCCTAGGACAACTATTGCCTCATTACAAGGTTGAAATTATTGAGGTACACCTTTTTACTAGGCATGGAAAGATTAATGGCATGTCACATTTTTAGATAAATCTTCCTTGTAATGATTCATGAGGAAAAGTTAACACCCATAAGATGTTATTCAAAAAGGAATAGAAGGGCACGAAAATGATCTATGGACTTGCAAGTGGCATGATTATTTGATGTAAGTCCTAGTAGGACCTAGGAAAGTTAGTGTCCAGATTATCAGGCATTTTTACCTTACCAAGGAAGGATAGGGTTATTGTGAACCATGTGATGCGTAGAAGCAGTGAATCGCATGTTTACCCGTATTGGTGTAGTTGTAACTATTGTTCTCCGTTAGATCTAGTTTATTACCTTTAGGAAAGGTTCATCCTTGTCGCAAGACAAGTATATTGAGTTGTCTAAGTCACCTAAACCTCAAGGGATTCATATGGGCATGGTTCAGTCGATATGATAGGTATCCCAAGTGCTAAGTGCAATAAGAATTCGACCTAGTTTTACACTTGTTGCCAAGTCTAAACCCGCAAACCCAAAGATCTTACATACGTTCACGAAATATCGAATCAATTGGATGCTCATGCATAAAATGACCTAAGGTTTAATCCTAAGAATCAATCGTTCAAATGATGAAACTCCGACTGAGTTGGAAATTCCTAGGATCGTGGACCAATATAATTAGGAATGGGCTGGGTAAGAAGACACCCTAGACCCTGCTACTCGGCTGGAGGTAATTCCGTGACCAGAAAACGCCATCCAATGGGTTAAATGATCCCGTGGAATAGATGCAACACATGCGAAAAGGGTTGCATCATCGTATAGACTTGAGACTTGTCCACAAGAGAGTTTTGTCATTTCTCGAAATGAGGTTGGCAAGTTATTGGAAAAATTTAACTTACAAGAGGATGAGTAATCATCCTGTTACTTCACCTTTCTTGAGGAATAATTGCCAAGAAAAAGGAGAGTTAGGTATTTGGCTGAAAGCAAATGACCAATCAATAAATTGAAGCGACATGGTCGCCAGGATTTACTATTACCTAAGGTATTGATTAAGTTGGGTTAACAGGGTATGGCCCTAACGCAAGGATAAAAGGGTGAACAAACAAACCCTTGGGGATCTTGCCAAAGTCGCAATTTGATCCCAGGTCGAATGCTGGATGCATTCGGAGAGAATGATTCACTTTTTTAACAGTTGGCCAAATAAAACGACCACTGGAATTGATTGTGCTTGTAATAGTTTAGAAAGCGCTGTTTGCATTGTTTGCTCAATGAACTAAAGGATGAAAATATATCTAAAGCTTCAGGTTGAAGCCTCAAGGGAGAGGCAGCTTCAGTTACCCCCGACTGCCTGCCTGACCCTAACCAAGGGGGTTGTTAAGCGCGCTGGGAACGTGGACCGAACCTGCCGTGAGAGGTCTCTCCGTTGAGTTCTACTTGGAGCAGGAGGACGCTTGGGTGCCAGAGGGGGCTCTGGCCGTAAATCCCTCGCCTTCCGGGCCCTGCACAAGAGGCTAACGTGACTCGGGATTGGATCTCGAGGCCCGCATACTAGTCTACGGGCGGAAACTTGGATTAGTGATCCCTGGTGGATTACTGGATAGCCTTCGGGCGGATTATGAACAAGCCTACGGGCGGAACTCCTTGTATTTCAAAGATAAAAGGATAAAATGATAACAAAGAAGTTGTTTGACATTGTTTTCTTTATGTCCTGTGATAAGATTACGTGAAGGAACCAGTGCTTAACAGGGTTAATCAAGGAAGCTGTTTGTTATATGTCAAATTAATGTGGTAGGTAATTACATAACTAAAACAAGCCGAGGAAAGTGCGGAGGACGGACCATGGGTCTGTCCTATGGATGGGTGGTCCCGGTTAGCCGGGAACTTTTCTCAAAGTCTTCGACGAACAGAGGTTGATTGTCATCTCCGGAACAAGTAACGAGAACTATGACTTAGAATTAACTATTACCCGATTCATGCTGTTTTAGGGGAACGGAATGGGACTATGCCTTATGGCAGAGAGGTCGAGCCTTGCTTCCCTCTCGTTTCCCATTCTCCTTGAACCAAGTGCAGCGTGAATCCGCTTCGAACCTGGCGTTTCTGCGTAAAGTAGTTCGCTCGGGTTTGACGCTAGTTGTTGCTAGCTAATGACCAAACAGGAAAACCCAAATTCAGGTCGATCCTAAGTGGGAACGGCCAAGATACTTCCGCTACGTGGCAGACGCGGGAAGACCTAGATCGCAAGTCCCGTAACATTCCATGGGAGTGCCGGGCGGAGCTTTCTAGACATCCTTCCCGATGGACTGCTAAGACGTGTCCGGGATGATTCTAGTGGACACGTTACATTCACATACCTTATGCATTTCTACAACCTTGAATTTAGGCGATCGTGCAACAATATTTTGGGCATGCATTGATTTAAGTCGCTGTATATTAACATGACCAATGCGTTTATGCCAGATATCAATATCTGCAACTACACTGGTCCCATGCGTAAACATTGTTGCACTCAATTCAGGCATGTCTGCATCCAACGTAAACATTCTGCCCTTCTTCTTTCCTTTTGCTATCAAGCGACCTTTATTTTTCATATCCTCAACAAAGCATCCATGAGGATTAAATCTAACCTGCAAGCCCTACTCAACCATTTGACCAATAGAAACTAGATTCTTGGTGGTGATATTTAGGACATGAAATACATCGGACATGTATTTCTTTTTCCCATCCTGCATAGACAAAGGAATTTTTCCAATCTACACAATACGATGTGCAGTATCATCACCAGTCTCCATAAATCCTAGTTTTTCCATTTTCCTTACATCCTACATCCATTCTGCATGGCCTATCATGTGGTTTGACACACCTGAGTCAACATACCACACTTCAATGCTTTCTTCTGCACTTGTCACATAATTGTTCGTATGCTGAACCATAAACAAATGTTCATTTCTGTCATCACCCTGTCTACTAAAAGATGCATAATTCCCTTGTTGCAATTTTCCATTTATGATGTCATTCTGCTTTTTATAGCAGTCTTTAGTCATATGACCCATTTTACCATAGTAGTAGCATTCAACATTGCTATTTGTATTTTGGCCTCTTTGCCATCCACCACGACCTCTCTGGCTCCCCCTGCCTCTAGAGTTACTGCGTCCTCCTCCATAGGATTGGTTTTCTTGAGTTTGCTACATATTTTGATTTCTACCACGACCTCTAGAGGCCTCCTCTACCTCTGCCTCTACCTCTTCCAGCATTTGAGTAGAAGACAGTTTCTTTTGAAGTTCCTCCTGAAGAAGATGCACCACCATTTCTCTACTCCTGAGAAATTAGAAGAGCAATCAACTCCTCAAAATCAGAAAATCTTTCACGGACGGAAATGGATGTTCGAAACTATGCATAATCCTTTCCTAGACCATTCAAGGTCACGGAAACTAAATCATCATCTTCCACTGGCGACCCAATGGAAGCAAGTGCATCTGCAATCTTCTTCACCTTCATGTGGTAGTCATTGATGCTCATACTTTCTCTTTGCACATTGTGCAACTCTTACTTGAGCCGCATTTTCTTGGCTTGCGTATTTGTGCTATACATTTTTGACAAAGTATCCCATGCCTCCTTTGGCATACTTGCATCCTGAATATGCACAATCATAGACAGCCAATACATAACTTTTCTAGCTCCCTCATGCCATCCTTTAAATGCTTGCATTTACTGTTGATTGGGAAGATCAGGAAGAACTGGTTCTTCTTCATTTCCTACAACAAATTCCCAATATCCTTTTCCCATAAGGAAATTCGTCATTCTAAACATCCATGCTTGGAGGTTTTTCTTGTCAAGCTTTTCAGTGACAATCTGTGAAAGAGAATCAGATGCCATTATAGAACACTTCAAAAAAATTTGTCACTGTAAAAAACACAGCTTCAGTCTCACAAGGGCAAATCTGCAAAATTGACGAAGTGGTATTTGACCACACTGTCACTTCCTAGTGACGATTTTGCATCAACAAGCAACAAGGATGATTCTCTAACTCCCAATGTCTCTGTGCACATGCATACGATGCAATTTCTACAGTAACTTTTCACGACCTGTAGAATAGTGGTCGCACAGCATAAAACAAGGCCTTTTCCTGAGTGCGTGCAGAAAACTTCCGCCTCCAAAACAGGCCCTGAAATGGCCTCAAATCAAAAAAATAGAGCAACCTAGGGCTAAATCCCTTGCATATACTATCCTCTTGCTACACCGCGAAGGGTGTCTCAATCTGAGACAATGCACTCTTGCACTTTCCGGCTGTGCTACTGCAGAGACTTGCTCCCAAAACTAAAAAATGAAAGCAACACTGGTCCTCTTACCAAAACACCGCGAAATTGGTTTGCTTTCTTGAGCTCCTTAATACAAACAAGGCTATGATATCATGTCAAGATTGTGGGAGAGAAGAAAGGAGTCTCACTTGTAGCTTTCTTGCTTGCACAATGGGGGAATACACACACAGGTGGAGGCTGAAAACAATTTTCCTCTTCTTAGTTGTGTAAGCCAAAAGAACTCAAGTACATAGAAATAGAAGAACCCTATATATGGGTCTCAAACCAAACTCAACTAACTAAGATGGCATACTAATTGAGCCACAAACTAGAGTAGATAAGGATAGCTGTCATCTAGCTATTATTCATGGGCGGTGTATCAACCGCATCTGCAACTAACAAGTCGGTGATATAAATGCACAATGGTCACCCTGGCATATCACGAGTGGAGCTCGATATCTCAACACACCATTTCTTTCAGACGAATCACCCTGCATATTGATCTCTTCAGTAATCATGAGAGAGATCAGCTCATCAAAATCTGGAAATGGATTCTGTACATATACTGAAGTAACAAATGATTTCCATGCCTTCTCATTGTTAAGGCCACTCAGAGTAGATTAAACCAAATCATCATCATCTAGCATTGCATCGCTGCTAAAGCATTTGCAATGCTCCTTACCTTTAACACATACTCATTGACAGACATTTTCCCTTTCTTCAAGGCATTCAATTGTTGCTTGAGTTGAATCTTTCGTGCCTTTGTATTTACTGAGTACATCACCTTTTTATCTTTCGCATTCCACTCTTTCCATCCTTTTAATTCATCTACAGTCGGAGGGATACCCAGCTTTAGCTCCTTTTCTTCACTTGAGACAAACTCATAAAAGCCCTTTCCAATGAGGAAGTTCGTCACATGGAATTCTATGAGGGCTACTTGTTCTTGTCGAGCTTCTCAATAATGGGATTTCCACTGTTCTCTACCATTATCACAAACAAGGATACAACACAGCAAGCTAGTCTTCTGCAGTCTTTCACAACACGTGCACAATACTACGCCAAGCAACCTTTTTCACTGATTGCTCAATAGTACATGTAATCTGCAACCTATTTGCAGATAAAACTTATGTTTTCTTCATACAAACACCTCAAAAATTACAGATTCACAACCTATAACATGTCCACCCACTTTCGGTCAATACAACCGAAATCACAGTGTACCTTGAAACTGCTGTCTGCAACCTTGCAGCTCTAAAATGGGGCTTGAAACTGCCTCAGACGCCCAAAATAACTGTGCTAAAGCCCTAAAGGGAAAATTTGCTGAATATACAGTGATTTGCTTGCACACCAAATCTCATAGTAATCTGAGATTTTTGCTCAATCCTACTTCTAGTGCCTCCACAGGCACTATCCAAAAGAGAGAGTGGAAGAATGGGAGAGCTTCTTACCCGTTGCTTGCTTGCTCAAACCTTGCTTCTTCTCCTTCACTTCAGCCTTTAAAATCATCCTCTCTCAGTGTGGGCTTTGATACCATGTCAAGAATCGCATGGTGGGGGGACTTGCTTGAGCTACAGTGCCAAACACACACTGTATACACAAGAGGAAGCTCACTCAAGAACACAAGAAGAGAGAGGGAGGCCAAAACGTTTTCTTGCTGGTTTTTTTCTTCTTCTTCCACATACTATACAATGTACACAAAGTATAGATAAGACAGAAAATAAAAGAAAGTGGCCTACAAGTCAAATAGTGCATAACCAACTACACTAATCGACTGGCGCTATGTCTTTGCCAGCTGTAGGTAGGTGTAACAAACTAAATATAATAAGTGATAAGTCAGTGGGCATGTGAGTATTATAATGACCACCAATGTGCTAAGTGTAAAAGTGTGGACCCATCTAGCTAGGTGGTCCATCATCAATGTCTGCACGTGTTGAGCTTGCCATCTCAACACCCTTGCTGAAAGTAGTTACTATTCTAACATGACCGATGGAAAGGTGGATGCGCTCCTGCCAGTCATAGTCAACATTACAATGAGCTTTTTTTTAAAACATGCATCGTAGCAGTGACTCCTTACCAACACTTGCTTGTTAAGTAGCATGTAAAAGATGATGGATAAGCTCTTAATCTCGATAGAAACCATTAGTTTGCATTTACCCAACAGTGACTAGGATTGTGCCCCCCCCCCCCCCCCCAAGGCTAAGTTTCGCATAGGTTGGTTGCAAATGGGGTTGTTAATCCATGGCACTCTAGTGTTTCTGTTTTAAGTTATTGGTGTTGAGTCCTTGTCAATTAGTGCATCAAGATTGTATTCTTTTTGGGAGGTTATGGTGATCTACAAGTAGAAGGCTTGTGCTATTGCTTCCTCATTTGCCTCCTCAAGTTCAGTAATGGTTGCAACCCTCACATTTGTTGGTGTTTCTATCATCAAAGGTTCATGAAGTGGATGTAACAAAGGATAAAACTTTCTCATGTGACTTCTTTTAAAGAAACTTATACCCCCTCCTCCTAGGGTTTCAAGTTCCACATTTCCCATTTTACTAATATTGTGAACCTTAAAAGGTTTCAATTCCTTGAACTACATTTTGTACTTGTATCCCTTGACAAACTATAGCAAGACTAAGTCTCCTTTCCCAAAGGCTCATTGTTTGACATATTTTTTAAACCGATCTTGTGGCATGTCTTTTCCTATTCTAAAGTATGGGTTGCAATGAGACGAGTCTTAATAGATAGGAAATCTAGCTCTACTAATCAATTTTTCTATGCTTCTTGGCTCTTCCATCTCTCTTGGGATGCTATTCTCAAGCTTGAAATTAAGAATTATATTAGCAAAATAGCTTTGGTTCTGTAGGTCAATTTGAATGGAGTTTGTTTTATGGTTGTTTTGCAGGGCGTCCTATATGCCCATAAAGCTATCATGAGCTTATTGTCCCTGTCACTATGTGAGGTAGAGAACACTTTTCTTAGAACACCCACTAAGATCTTATTTGTGGATTTCTTTTGACCATTAGCTTGAGGCATATTGAGAGGAATTTATATGGATTATTAAGAAGGTGGATAACAAGTGAGTGATCACTTCATTGATAAAGTGTGTATCTTGGTCTCTAAGAAACTCCATGGGGCAACCAAATTATGAGATCACTTGCTCCCAAAGGAACTTGGCCATGGTCCTTACATCATTATTTCAAGTTTCTTGAGCTTCCACCCACTTGGTGAGATAGTATATGGCAACAATGATGTACTTGGCTTGGGAGTATTAAGCTACAGGGATGATAAGACTGATGAAGCTGATTCCCCACTTCTCGAATGGTTGGTGCATGATCACCTGGGTCAACTCCATTTTGTCCTTACAACTAGGAACCTTGGTCCATTTTCACTCATCACAATGCTTCATAAAGTTAGCTGCTTGCAAAATAGCATTGATCATTACAATTGGAGCACCTTGCATGTTGTAGCGTCTCCACTAAGTTCTCTCTAGATATTTGTCATGTGCTTCCTTGAGCATATTATACATTTTTTGTTTGCAAACATATCTCCTTAGAGTCCATCCTATCCTACCTCGTACCTTTGACCTGTAATTAACTCATAGGGTTGGATATTCAAGATCAGGCTTTTTAATCTAGCTTTCTCTATGGGTCATTTCAATAGTCCATTCTTCTCAAGTATGTGCACTGTCATCTGCCAAATATGGTGTGAGGTATACTCTAAACAATTCTTGTTTATTCGACATTTTAAAAAGATGTCCATCTGGTAGGTCATCAACTCTAATTCCATGTCCAATGGCTTCTCCTATGGGTATGTGGGACATATAATTTCCCATATAATGCTATTTGCCTTGTATACAACTAAAGATAAGTCAAATTCCAAAATCAGAAGTAACCATTGAGCAATGCATCCCGTTGTGTAGGGTTTATTTTCAGAAGATAAAGCGATGCTTGATTATCCACCCATAAAGAAGGTGAAGGGTGTCGCTAGAAGATAGTGTGTAAAATTCTTTATGATGAACACCATGACTAACCCTTCCCTCTCCATTGTGAAGTAGTTCATTTCTATCTTAGTGAGATGTCTCCTAGAAAATCTCACTAGATAGTCTATTATACTCATTAGGTTGGCACATAATAGCTCCCATGGCAAACTTTGATGCATCTATGCACATGGAATGTTATATTTCAATCCGGAGCTCATAGGATTGATGCAGTTGTAAGAGCCTTCTTTAGCTCCTTGTAAGCACATTGGCATTTCTTGGTCCACTCAAATATAATTAGCAATTTGCAAAGGAGTCTAGCAATTAATGCATAGTTTAGACTAAATCATTGATAGTAGCATGTTTGTCCTAGGAAGCACTGAAGTCCCTTATAGTTTGTGGGTGGTGGTAAATTGACAATGATCCTCACTTTGGAGAAGGTGATGGCAATTCTGTTCTTAGACACCATGTGCCCTAGGATATATTGGTGTTTTACTCAAAACTAGCACTTTAGGGGGTTTTGTAATGGATCATATTATGGACACCATTCAAAGACTATTTGCAGCTTTTCCAAATGCTCTTCTTAGCTGGTGTGGATGCATAGATCATTAACAAAGACTTCCAACAATTTCCTAAGCATGTCCTTGAAAATGGCACAGATGAGGTGTTTAAAGGTAGGAGGAGCATTAGTTAGTCCAAATGGCATGATTGTGTAGGCAAACACCCCCATTTTCCATCTTGTGTTGCATGTCATCTAGATGGACTTCCAATTGGTTATACTCTAAGAAGCCATCCAAAACATTTTAGGCTTCCTTTTGCTCCACTCTCTAGCATTTGCTCCATGTATGGTAGCATGTCATTGTCTCTCTCAATGGCTGCGTTGACCTTCTTATAGTTTACACACACTCGAATCTTCTCATTCTTTTTCATGACTATGACTATGGGTGATACCCAGTTAGTATGCTTTATCTTGTAAATGATTCATGCCTTCAATAGCTTATCCATATCCTCCTTTTTACAACATGTGCATACTTAGGATTCACTGCATATAATTATTTCTTGATTGGTATTACTTTAGGAGTCATAGGAATGTTGTGAGTCACAATACTTGGATCTATTTCCTTCAGCTCACTGTCTAAAGACCATGCAAATACATTAGTGAACGCCCTTAGGAAATTTATGAGATCATGATTTTTCTCCTTAGTTTGGTAATTTTCTACATACATATGTCAAGGATTTTCCTCCCCTCCCCCCAAGTTGACCTCCGAAACCTTGTTTGGTCCTTCGTTGATGGGTTTACTTGCTTGCCCTTTTTGTTTGGCTCCTACTAAAACCACTATTTGATCACCCTTTTTATACTTTGTGAAGTGCTTTGGAAGGTCCTAGCTTTCTTCTACCATTCAACTTCTAAAGACTTTGACTATTTCCTTTTCTCCTCCCCTTAACCTCTTCTGCCTAAGGTGGACTCAAAGGTCCCCCTTGATGCATTGGGTCCCAAGTGGTTGAGGTATCTGATGGTCACTATCAAAGCTCACCTGTGACTCAAAATTATACTCATCATCCTTAGTAGAAGAGGTGGTGTCCCTTGGTGCTGCAACTCCGAAAAGCTAACTTTACTCCAAATAGTGTGTGGTGCAAAGACAAGTTAGTCCTACTTGCTTATAATGTACCACCTCAAGGAATTCTAGCTAAGTTGGATTGAATCTACCTTGGTAACTCCTTTACTAACTCAAAATGTATTGATCTCTTAGGGTTTAGTATCCACTCTGATTTTCTCAATTACTCTTCTCTCTATATTGTATTCTATGGTCTCTACTTCCCTCTTTGCTCTCCACACTCATGGAACAATACTCTTTGCACTCATCATCAGAATCCTCATACTGGGATTATATGTCGCTTTTGAAGGGTTCCTAGTTTCGAGATCTACCACACTTGTCATGAGAGTCTAGTTATATGACAAATTCAGGTCATGCACCTTAGTCCATTGCCACTCTTTACTTTCCATAAGATCCTTGAGAGGATTCTAATTGGTAGCCAGGCTACTTGCAAACTGGCTTGCAAGGTACTCGTCGAGGACTTTGTGAAGTTCTAATTTGTTTTCTAGGACATGATAGGTCATTAGTGTTGGTTGACCCATGGAACTCCTCAGCATCATGCACAAGGGTACCATGAGCATGCTAGAAGTGATGGAAATCTTAGTGCCTCTAGTCTCGCTCATCCTCAAGGCAAGGAACATACCTTGTTAGAGGTCCATACTCACTTCTAGGCCTCAAGTCACCCTTTAGCAAGGTAAAGATGCCATCTCAATCCACTAGTGAGATTTTCCTTATGTCTATCTGTACTTGGACTACTTCTAATCTATTACCCAAGAATATTAGGCCATTACCCTAATCCTCTATTACTCTAGCATTCCTCATCCAAGATTTGCTAGATAGGATATCATAATCCACTCCCTTGATAACTATGAAGCTCAAGGAGAATTCAATTCCCAATATATTTAGTGGCTAGTCCTTTAGGACTCCAAAGGATCTAACCTTCATCACATTCACTAGAGTGACATTGAACCTTACAATTTCCACTAATGGGTTTCCCCAAGATTAGAAGACTACATGATTAAGCACACTAACCCTTGCTCCCATGTCCATTATCCCCTTTTGTATAATATCTCTTAAGGCAATGAAAGGTAAGACTGCATGCACCTTAGTACCCTCCCAAAAGGCATTCAATTATTATGGGGCCTTAGATATATTTAACTCAGCATTAGGCTTAGTATGTGCCAAAGAATCATGGCCCAGAAAGTCTTGTAGCTCATGGTCATTATTGTGTTCTATCCATCACTTCAATTCTTGCTAAAGTGAAGAGTTGCAATTCTCCTAATGATAATGTTATAGGAGTTGTTATTATTGTGGTTAGCAATGTGCTGACTGTCTTTCCCTCCTTAACTTCATGGACTCCCTACCAATTCTCTTGAGTCAATTGCACAATCACAGTCCCCTCATCTTGCCCATGCAAGTTCCTTCACAAAATGCACTAGAGCATTAGAGGATGGGTCATGATAGGTAGTGGAGGTCTACGGATTCATGTTGGGTTGATGTCTATCCTCAAGGGGTAGCTGGTTTTGAATTGTTAGGTGTCAGGAGAGTGAAAGGGGCTCCCATTCCAAAATATGGTTTTCTAACTCCTAAATAGTATGGGTGAGTGTAAGGTTGCTAGTAGGGCTATTGTCTTGGTAACTAGCAATGAATGGTGTCACAGTCAAATATTTTTCAATTGGCACAAGGCCTTAATCTAGGATCAGGACATTGAGAAGGCAAGTGGTTCCCTCCATAGTGTACACACTACACATGAGGTTGTACTAGTCTTTGTATGGACTCTTGCAATCTACTAGCCAGCTTGGATTTTAGGTTGGCTATAGCTTCAGTTTAGTCAACACACTTCCCATTTTCTTCCTCACTAGGGGCTGATCATTTATTAGTTGCTATAGCTCTGTTAGTATTCCTAAATGCATTGCTACCTTATTCCATAGCCCAAGAGCTTCTCTCTACAAGAAATTCATCTACCTATATGGCCTCCTCAAAGAATCTTTCAAGTATATCCCTTTGCATGTTCGAGTTTCTTATAAGGGACTTATAGAGTTCTCCATTGTGGATCCCATTAATGAATATGATAGAGACCGCTCTCTCATTGGGTCACTTAGCTGTAGGTATCCCCTTATAGAGACTCCTCACATGTATGATAAGTCTCTTATGTCCTCTTTTTCTTTCTGGCTAATATTTATAAGCTTAAAAGTGAGGTTATTGGTGGATCCTTCCTTTGAGAATCTCTTCATAAAGAGATCCTTCAATTCTCCATCATCTTCTCTCTTCTTCTTCTCCTCTATTTTCTTCTCTTATTTGGTGCGTGTGGCTATGGAGGATGTGTTAAAATATCAAGCTCCTAATGCTCTTTAGTTATTCTATCTTTATGTGTGTGACTGACATTAGTTGGATACAATTGTACACGTGTGTGTGTAACACGTGTCCACTAGTATCATCTAGGACACATCTTAGCAGTCCATCAGAAAGGATGTCTAGAAAGCTCCGCCCGGCACTCCCATGGAATGTTACGGGATTTGCGATCTAGGTCTTCCCGCGTTTGCCACGCAGCGGAAGTATCCTGGCCGTTCCCACTTAGGATCGACCGGAATTAGGGTTTTCGTGATTGGTCATTACCTATCAGCAACTAATGTTGGACCCAAGGGAACAACTTTACGCAGAAACGCCAGGTTCGAAGCGGATTCACACTGCACTTGGTTCAAGGAGAATGGGAAACAAGAGGGATGCAAAGCTCAACCTCTCTGCCATAAGGCATAGTCTAATTCCATTCCCCTAAAACAACGTAAATCAGTTAAGACATAACTCTAAGTCATCGCTTTTGTTATTCGTTCTCTTTGACGATCATCCCGTTGTTCTTCAAGATTTTAAGAAAACTTCCCGACTAACTGGGACCACCCAACCATAGGACGGACCCATAGCCCATCCTCTGCACTTTCCTCGATTTGTTTGAGTTATGTAATTATCTAACACATTAATTTGACATGCAACAATCAGCTTCTTTAATTAATCCGTTAAGCACTAGTTCCTTCACGTAATCTTATCACGTGACATAGAAAAACAATATCAAACAAGTTCTTTACTTACATATCATCATTTTTATCTTTGAAATACAAGGAGTTCCGCCCGTAGGCTTGTCCATAATGTGCGCGAAGGCTATCCAGTAATGCATAGGGATCACTATTCCAAGCTTCCACTCGTAAACTAGTATGCGAGCCTCGAGATCCAATCCCGAGTCATGTTAGCCTCTTGTGCAGGACCCAGAAGGCGAGGGATTTACGGCCAGAGCCCCCCCTTGCACCCAAGCCTCCTCCTGCTCCAAGTAGAGCTCAACGGAGAGACCTCTCGCGGTGGGTTCGGTCCATGTTCTCGGCACGGTCAAAAACCCCCTTGGTTAGGGTCAGGTAGGCAGTCGTGGGTAACTGAAACTGCCTCTCCCTTCAGGCCTTCAACTTGAAGTATAGATATTCATTTAATTTGTAATTCATAAATCAAATAATGCTCTAAAATCTCTAGCAAGCACAAACATTTCCATTAATCAACCTTGTTGTTTGGCAAACTGCTAAGGAATGATTCTTTCCTTTCGAAATGCATCAGCACTCATTCCAAGGTGTCTTGCAACTTGGCAAGATCCCTTATATTCTGGGTTAGGGCGTACCTTATTAACCCAACTTGGTCAACCCTAAAGTTCATTGGATACTTTAGTTTTCGGTTTTTAACTTTCCTTATTTAGAAGGATATCAAAGAATACATCCTTTTGCAAGATAACTTTCGTAAGGATCCGCCATCCTTGTTGAGGGTATTTAACCTGTCTTCTTGTGAATCAATCACAAGACTATATGACTTCGTACTTGTTGTGCAAGTCCTGCATCGTAATATACGATGACATAATCCGTTTTAGTTTCTTTAAGCTGACGTTTTTCGGACCTAGGGTCTCTTTTTAAGAACCTCAAGGACAAACCCTAGTTCTTTTACATTTACGAATTTATTGACCCTACAATCAGGGAAGATAGTCAAGTGTTTAAGGTATAAACTTTTCTTGGTCTTCAAATCATTCCCAATGCATATTTTGCAGCATAGGTATTTCTACTTTTACATTAATTTGGTTATCTTTTAGAAGGTAATATTGAGATCACCTCGGCACGATTTGTTATCCTTGTGAAAATTGATTTTTCAGTCCTAAACTTTAATGCTTTGAGGTTAGGTAAATTCAATTAATCTTCCTTTTTCCGTGCAAATGAAACTCATGCCAAATAACAATCTTTTCCTTACTAAGATATGCAATTAGCAATGATAACTTCCTAGAATTCAAGCAACGTAAGAAACCTTTCATGAATTTCATCTTCTACGATGATTCGTTGCAAAAAGGAATAAGGGCTAATGGTGCAAGATACAGTTTTTATACCTTCAAGATTAAACCGAAATATACTACTATAGTAGGTAGATAATCTTGCTCGTAATTCGTTTCAATGCATGATGCTATTCGAAGGAAGTATGTTTTATACATTATCATTTTTGCATGTTCAATTAAACTAAACTCCTTCATTGTAAATAACTCAAAAATTATATATATATATATATATATATATTATCCTTAACAATTCATCTTTGCGTGATTGACTTAAAACCGATGTAGAACCAAGAAGGAAAAACCTAGTTTTGGGGTGAGATATCCACATGGATGCCGGGAGATGACCCTCCCGCAACTACTCCTTGGACTTTCTTAGGCGGCATCACAGTTCGAACGTGAAGGCAACTTTTACTCTTTCTTTTGGATTTCCACCGTCTCTCTTTTGAGGTAAGGAGCCATTTAAATGATTGACCACAAGAAGGAATAATAAGACCTTTAGGTTCTTAGCTTCTTTGGAGAGGGAAAGATTTATAAATCCTAAGAAGGGCCTATAGGGTATATACACGGCAAAAAGGTTATGGGTGAGTGTGGCTTTGCAACCACATGAACCTTTGGAGAACTTTGGGCTTGGGGTAAAAGGTATAGAAAGGGACTTTACAAAATTTAGGCATGGAAAAGGGATTTGGTTAATGAGGCCAAGGGTTGTGGGGAATTAACGGCCCTCAGGAAAGGGTTAAGGCCTTACGACCGGGGCAGGGTAAAAGGATTCCAAATGGGGTAAAACCGGGAGGGGGTGAAAGGGTTTTAAGAAAACCGGGAAGGGGGTGAAAAGGGTAAAGTATAGGAAGGGCTTGAGGGTTTTTAAAAACCCAGGGCTAAAATGAAAGAGTAGAAGGGATATGGGTATAGGAAGGGGGCTTGAGGTGGTCCCCTTTAGAAGGGAAATTCGTGGGGGTAGTCCTAAGCCACAGAAAAGGGGGCTTAGGAGGCCCAATCCTTGGAAGCTTCTTAGAAGCTTCCAAGGCTTCTGAAAAACTGTTGATGGCGGGTAGAAATTTGGAGATGGCGATGACGGGGTAGTCTGCATAGGTGGCGGCGGCTCAGCTCTATCCTCCTCACCACATGACGTTAGGTGGCAGCATTCGAAGGCAGGGCAGCATTATCTCCTTCCGTCCTTCCTCCCTCCCTCTAAAACCCTGCGGCCCTCCCTCTTTATATAGGGGAGGGGAGGGAATCCTCCCCCCCTTGATGTGTCCGCCTGCATGGTGAGGGGCCTGAGCAAGCTCCAGGGAGGAGCTTGCTGGTTCCCTACCTCCATCCCCCTTCCACCTCGACGTGTTGTTGCGTGAGGAGGCGATTCGACGTGCTGCCGCGTGAGGAGGCAAATATATATTTGATATATATTACATTCTCTCCCCCTTAGAGGAATCGAGATGACCTCATCTTGAGATAAACTGGGGATATTGATGGCTGAGAGTGTCTTCTTCTATCCAAGTGGCATCCTCTTTGGGATAATCTTTCCACTGGATGAGGCATTCTCTCAAGGTTCTGGATCTTAACTGTCTCTCCCTAACATCCAAGATCTTATCCGGCCTTAGTTCAAGGACTCCTTTACTAGGCATTACAATTTGTTTGCCATCAAGTACATGGTTAGGGTTGGGTACATATTTTTTCAATAGGCTGATATGGAATACATTGTGAACCTTTAGGTTCTCAGGGAGTTGCAATCTATAAGCATTGGGTCCTAGGCATTTGAGGATTTTGTACGGCCCACAATACTTTGGACTTAGCTTCTTGCAATCTCCTAGGGATAGAGAACTCTTTTTAGGGCATACGCGAATGAAGACCATGTCTCCTTCTTCGAAGACTCTTTCTTGACGCTTCAAATCTGCGTATGCCTTTGTCTATCCTTGGCCGCTTGTATGTCTTGTCTTATTGACTTTATTTGATCATCCATGTCTTCCAACATCTATCTTGATGCTTCAACCCTTAGGGTTGGATCAGAGAAGTTTAGGGGACTTCGACAATCATGACCATACAATGCTTGGAAAGGGGACATCTGAATGCTCTGCTGGTACAAAGCATTGTAGGCAAATTCAACCAATGGCAAATATTGAATCCACCTTTTCGGCTCTCGACAGCAGTATGCCCTAAGCATATCCTCAATGACTTGATTTACTCGCTCTGTTTGGCCATCCGTTTGGGGATGGTAGGTAGTACTAAAACAGAGTTGAGTCCCAATAGCTTCAAAGATAGCTCTCCAGAAGTGTGATGTGAAGAGAGAATATCGATCACTAATAACTCTTCTGGGTAACCCATGTAGCTTGAATATCTCTTTGATAAACAACCTTGCAATGTCGGAGGCTTTATAGTTTGTCTTTACTGGAATAAGGTGTGCAACCTTGGTAAGCATGTCAACCACAACCATGATGGATTTGTATCCTCCCTGGACTTGGGGCAAGCCTACAACAAAATCCATACTGATGCATTCCCATTTCATTTGGAGAATGTCAAGCGGTTGCAGTTTCCCTGGCATCATGACATGTTTAGCTTTGATACGTTGGCAAGACAAACACTCAATGACATATTTGAGAACGTCACCTTTGAGCCTCTCCCAATGGTAGCTCCTCCTAACTGCATTAAGAGTCTTAGCATAGCCAAGATGTCCTGCGAAAGGAGAATCATGAGCTTCCCACATTATCTTTTGCTTAAGTGATTGGCTTGCTGGTATACATAGCCTTGTTCTATAGTAGACAAGTCCATTATCAATGGAAAATTCCTGATATTTAGCTTGCAACTTTTTATTCTGCTCCTTGGTAGAGATTTCCTTTAGCATTGTTTGGTAGACCAAATCATGGCATGCTTCCTCTCTAGCTAACTCAAGTATAGGGTTGTTTGGCATGGATACTTTTGTAGCTAGAGATCTAGGCGTTGATGGATTCTGCAAGATTAGGGAATTTAGGAATGCCTTGCGACTAAGTGCATCGGCAACTACATTCTCTTTCCCTGGTTGATATTTGATTTCAAAATCATATTCCTCCAACACTTCAATCCAGCAACGTTGCCTCATGTTGAGCTCGTTCTGGGTAAAGATCCATTTGAGGCTCTTATGGTCAGTTACTAGAGTAAACTTGTTACCCAACAAGTAGTGTCTCCAAAGTTTTAGAGCATGGATGACAGCTAGTAATTCCAGATCATGCGTAGCATAATTCTTTTTATGGTTCTTCAGTTTCCTTGAAGAGTATGCTAATGGATGACCTTCCTGCATAAGTACACACCCCAAGGCAAGAATGCTAGCATCAATTTACTACCTCGAACTCCTTATTGAGGTCTGGAAGTTTTAAAATAGGTGTTGATACCAAACTTTGCTTCAATCTGTCAAAGCTATTTTGTTCGGGAGTTGACCATGTAATGGAAGTCTGCTTCTTTAATAATTCTGTCAGAGGTGCTGCAATCAAAGCATAGTTTTTTATGAAGACCCTATACCATCCAGTCAATCCAAGAAATCTATGTATCTCTTTGACGGATACTGGTATTGGCCATTCAAGCACAATGACATATATTTCGTCGTATTTTGATTAAGATGATAGTAGCACGAGTGTTGTCTCGGTGCTATCCTTACATCGCTGCAATGGGTTAGGAAATGCATTGGAAAGCCTGGTTGTGCAACACTTGTTTCTTATTAAAATTATGTTTGAGCACTTTAGGATCATCCACTTTTGCATGTGCATGTCGATCATGGTATCGAAATAAAAGGATTGGATGCATAGCACTTGTTTTCAATAACAATGATCCACGCTTGAGTGTGGAAAGGCATCCTAAGCCATAGGATAGACGTTCGTTCGTTGGGGAATTATTTGGTAAGGGCACATGGTATCTTCTAGAATACTCTCAAAATGAAAGAGTGGAGTTTGTTCGTTTGTTCTATATGTTGAGTAGCACATCAAGGGGCTAATCCCTGTGATGTAGGAGAACTGCAGTGGGGCCGCAGTGATTCCACCGAGAGGTTGCCTCCCATGTATGTGATTATCGTGGTATTTATTGCCAATGTGTATGGGTTCTCCATCTGTGGAGTTTATACAAAGCGAAACGTTGGACTACAAAACTATAAATGCATAGATTACGCTTTAGGACAGTTCTTCCTTTAGCGGCGGATAGACAATTCTGGCCCGCGAGGCCATGAGCATGAGGTCCAGCTAGTGCCATAGCCAATGTCGGCCCATTTTAGGTCCCATCAGTGGTGCGCCTGCCGGGAGCTGCTAATAAGTGGTGGTTCTCGAATGTCGGGTTTTTAGGGACCAAAAATTTGGTTTATGTCCTCTTACAAGGACCGTCAAGCCAAAATACAAAAAGCAAAACATGCTGAGAGGGCTAGACGGCTATTGGAGATTGTAAGTCGCTATTCACCTCAAAGGAGTAGCCCCATACATATAAAAGACAGTGGTCTTAGTAGCCCAACTATTGCACATAGTCCTTTAGGTGCAGGAGGAAGCACAAGTTCTTCCTCTCTTCCACCAAGTCAATCCACTTCAAGTGGGGGTGTGATCCCATCAGTTCAAACTCCTATTGTCAATCCGATTGTCATCATGGCACAACCCATTGCAATTTCTACAAGGACGCAGGATCTGCCAGCTTTAGAAGTGACTTTGCCCATTTTTAATGGGTTAGTCGAAGAAGATACGGAGTTTCACATTTGTGAATTCCAAATATTAATGTTTAATTACCGCATCCAAGATGAGGGACATCTTATGATGTTCTTTAACATGACGTTAAAAGGAAGGGCTGCATTTTGGTATCATAGCATAGAGACTGGAACCATAACCACAATTGACCAATTTTATGCAGCTTTTCGAGGAGAATATGCCCTTGAAAGAGGTGGCCAATACTAATTGCATGTTTTGAATGTAACACGCCAAGATCCCCATGAGAATGTGAAAGCCTATGCCAAGAAGCTTACGGAAGTGTTTCGTAAGTTACAAACTTACATTCCTCTTCCACCGGGGTTGCCCAATTGTAATACTTCTTGTATGGATTGGACTTCAATATTCAAGTACAATTGAGCAGTGTGGCTTTGGCTGATATAGACACCGCCATCGCACGGGCAGAAGGAGTAGAGTCATGATTACAAATGGCCTACTCCTCTCGAATAAATCTTAATGCAGGTCTAGTACTTGGAGGAAATTTACCATTGATGAATGGAAGTCAAGGAATGCCTATGAATAACCCTAATGGGAGAGGAAGCATGGTTCAAAAAGTACCTTTGCTGCCAGTTCCTCCCAGTGTGACTATGCCTATGGCTAGTCAGTTGGCTCCACCAAGTGTTGGAGGCCAAGTTTCGAATCCCAATGTTGTTCCTGTGAGTCAACAACCAATGCCCAATCAAATTGTTAGGCCAATGGAATGACGGATAGACGATCAAGGCTATGAGTCGAGTGCATCTAATGTCCTTGGCGAAGTTAAGGATATGATGAAGCACTACACTAACATGATTTCTAGACAATATTGACAAATAGCTATTGACATAAATTTCCTGAAGAAGCAGCAGAATCTGATAGGGAGTCGATGCCTTGAAAGTAAGTGGTGTAGCGGACAACATTTCCCTAGAAACTGCCCAAATTTTAAATGTGATATTTGTGAGAAGTCGGGCCACTTAGCCGCTATCTGTTGGAGTAAGATTAGTTCCCTCCAACAAGGGAGTAAAAAGCCAGGTCTAGTCAATCATAGAGCGCAAGGTAATAACCTCCAGCAAAATGATGGACCAAGACAAATACTGCAAAGGGAAAAGACCACTATAGAGGAGTTACCACAAGGCAATGGAGTCAGCCTTATCAAGGCTATACGCGTTAATGGTGCTGAAACCTTTAACCTACGAGCCGTGACAAGGGGTCAAAAGGCTAAAGAGGGTGATAGAGATAATGCAAAACCGGTCGAGGGAAACCCTAAGCAAGGGGATAAGGGGATGTAAGTCCTAAATCCTGGCATGGAAGGTGGACCTCTAAGGCCTGTTGACAGAAAAGTCGATCCTAAGAAGGATGAGGAAGTGCCAAGAAAGAAGGCAAGAGCTAAAAAAGAAGCACCAAAGCCGGTCCCAAGACCAAAAGGAAGGATGGTTTGGCGAGAAAAGAGAGCTTTGGCTACCTATCATGATTTTGATTTAGCAAGTTCCCTTTGCGAAGTCAAACCGGATGTAAACCTCTTATAGTTGATTAAATTATCTCCAGGAGTACACAAGGAATTCAAGAAGATCCTACGTATTGGGTATATTATAGAACCTTTGGGCATAGCACGAGTAGGGGAAGATTGGTTTGATCATGCTGAAAAGAATTGCCCTAGGGTTCCAGCATACGTGGATGGAATATTAGTGGAGAATGCTATTGTAGACACTGGGTCCTCTGTCAATATCATGAGTTCAGAGTTGATGGAGAGGTTAGGTCTAGGCATCCAAAAAGATATCTCCACCATTCTTAGAATGGCTGATTATAGTCTAAGGCAACCAGAAGGTTGTGTTACTAAAGTTCATGTTACAGTTGCAAGTGCAGAATGCTTCTTGGACTTTAGGGTAATAAGATCTGTAGGACGTCCTAGCTATCGAGTCCTGCTAGGTAGGCCTTGGATCTTACGAATAGACTCTCAAGTCGATATACCTGCCGGTCGAGTGGTTCTAGGTAGAGTTGCTAATTGAGTAATAGTCAATGCTTACCCTGAGTCTCCTTAGAGTGAGAGAGCTCCTTTATCCTCTACTGAATTAGAAACAACAGATGATCCATATGGTAGTGAGACATCATCCAGTAATGATGAATCTAAAGAGGGGTCCACTACAGAGGATATTTATCAAATAACTCTAAATGAGCTGATAGAGCCGCAAGATAGGATAAGAGACGCGGATGTGATTGAGTTGGAGCTGGGCATGCCGAATGATTTGCGGCCAATTAAATTAGGTTCCTTGCTCAGTTCAGTAGAAAGGGAGGACTATATGTCCTTGATTCAAGAATTCCACGACATTTTTGCCGAGAGTTATGAAGAGCTGAGAGGCATTCCTCCCAGCCTGGCTATTCATACTATTCCTGTAAAAGAAGGCACTCATCCCATGTGTCAAAAAGTAAGGCATATGCCTTTTAAATTGAGGGACGGATTGTTTGAGGAGTTACAGAAGTTACAAAAAGATGGTTTAATATTCCCTGTCCAGCACACAGAATGGTGTTCACCAAATGTTATCAGGAAGAAGAAAAATAACCAGATCTGACTATGTGTAGATTTTAGAGAGCTGAATAAGCAGACGGTTAAGGATTACTACCCGTTGCCATTTATTGACCAAATTTTGGATCAATTAGCGGGTAGGAAAATATATTCGTTTATGGATTTCTTTGCAGGATACAACTAGATGGCAATTACAGAAGAGGACAAGTTAAAAACAACTTTCATCATTGTCTTTGGTACTTTTGCATACCATGTGATGGCCTTTGGTTTGTGCAATGCACGTAGATCATGGCAACGAACAGCAAACAAGATCTTTGGTGACATCTCCCCAAATGAGTTGAAAGTATTTATCGATGACCTGGGGGCAGCCACTATGAGGGAAAGGATATTGATTATCTTAAGAAAGTGCTTTGAGTGCTGCAGACAATATAAGCACCAGTTTTAAAAGCACCTAAAAGAGGCGAGGTATTTTACATATTTTCAACAACCACCATGCATAGTATCAGCTGTTTAGCCCAAATCTAGGAGGAAAAGTGGTATCATCCGATAGCTTTTGCTAGTCGAAAATTGGGCGTATCAGAAATCAATTACATCTACATGGAGAAGTTGTACCTTGCGATGGTCTTTGCGACTAAAAATTCAGACACTACATCCTCTATGAGAAGGTAGTTTTCTATATGAAGGTGGAAGGGCTTAGATTGCTTATGAATAAGCTGCAACTGCCTAATCGTCTAGCAAAGTGGTTAATTACTTTTCTGGAGTTCGATTATGAGATTAAGAGTAAGCCACCGAGGTTGCAGGGTATTGTGGAATGCCTTGTGGATTTTGAGGAGTGGAAAGAGACTCTGGGTGAAGGAAGTGATATTGAAGAAATGTTTAAAATTGATACAACTTCTATTCCATCTTGGTATGTTGCTATCACACATTATCTATCAATGGGAGAGACTAGAGCTGGTTTATCAAAATCAAAAAAGAGGAAAATTAGACAACAGGCTTTAAAGTTTTCCTTGATCGTAGGAACACTATATCGGCAGGGTGTTGGTGATATCTATCACCGATGTGTGATGCCTGACGAGGTTCCTTTCGTCTTGGAAGAGTGCCATGACTCTGCATGTGGAGGGCACTTCGCTGGATGGTTGACGGCACAGAAAGCTTTAAGAGCTAGATATTGGTGGCCGTCCATCTTTCAAGATTCCTTTGAGTATGTTAAGAGATGTGATACCTGTCAAAGACATGACAGTAGAGAGAATAGGAAACGCCCACTTATGCCTATTATGGCTATCCTTCCATTTGAGAAGTGGGGCATTAACTTTGTGGGTCCTATCACCCCGTCGTCTACTACTCAGAATAGGTACATTATAATAGCAACTGATTATTTTACAAAATGGTCAGAAGCGTGGGCAAAGAGGTAGGACAATGCAAAAGAGACTGCAAGTTTCCTTTTAGAGCAGATTATCTACCATTTTGGTCCACCAA
The DNA here is from genome assembly GCF_053477565.2 of Lygodium microphyllum. Lineage (NCBI taxonomy): Eukaryota > Viridiplantae > Streptophyta > Polypodiopsida > Schizaeales > Lygodiaceae > Lygodium > Lygodium microphyllum. The sequence goes on along the minus strand of NC_141160.1, from coordinate 18,309,963 downwards.
AGGAATTAGTGTCGCACCATGGAACCCACTTTTTGAATAAAGTGATCAAAAGCCTGACTGAAGCTTGGCAAATCAAGCACAACAAAACGACCCCTTATAATTTGCAAGCCAACAGGCAAGTCGAAAGTACTAATAAGAATCTTGTGGGTATCTTGTCTAAAATAGTCTTTGAGAAGAAACGAGACTGGGACAAGAAGTTATATGTAGCAGTATGGGCGTACAATACAACGTTCAAGCGAGCTACCGGACATACTCCATTTAAATTATTTTATGGGGAAGAATGTATGTTACCCCTTGAAATCGAGTTGCCAACCATACGGTTTGTAATTAACCACTCTTTGGGAGATGAGGATGCACTCTTTGAACGTTTTACGACCATAGCCCACCTGGATGAATTGAAATTACAGAGCTTATTACACCAGGAGGTAGCTAAACATCGGATGAAGCAGTTGCATGACCTTAAAGCAAAGAAGTATACCTTTAAAAAAGGGCAATTAGTTATGCATTATGATGCCGTAGGAAGCTGTTTCCAGGGAAGCTGGAACCTAGATGGGATGGCCTCTACAAGATTGTCAGGATAGGAAAAAATAGGTCTACGGCTCTACTAGCTGATCTGCAGCGGCGAGTAGAATTTAAAAATAAGGTTAATATTAATAAGATTAAACATTATTATCTCTAAGTATGCTAACATGAAAAAATGCATTGCACGTCCATGCTGGGGCTGATTTGAGACCTACAAAAGAGCTTAAAGCTGGTTGATGGGGTGGTTAATTCCTTATTTGGAGCACCCATATCTGGAGTAGAGATACCATCAGGGGAAACTTATCTGGTGGAGCAAAGGATAAAAAGTGATTGAGCAAGAGGATGGAATATTTGTGAGGGAGATCAAAGTCTTTTGCCATCACTGCTTACGAATGTTGATAAGTATCCCTGTTGAGTTTAATGAAGAAGGTGGGATGGAGCCGTCAGTTCATCCTCTAAACATGCTAAATTTTGACTATCATAATTACGAATAGAGGAGTTCATGATGGCAGACTGTGTAAACCCATTGTGGACATACACATTATATTTTGACGGGGCATCTAGGGGCCCTAATAAAAAAGGGAGTGTTGGAGTAGTAATCCGAGATCCTTGAAGTAGAGTTACGATGAAGTTAGTTACTTATCTCGGGGTAGGATTCACTAACAATATGGTGGAGTATAAAGCCTTGATTATGGGATTGCATATTTACAAACAAGGTGGTATTCGGCGGTTGTTCGTAAAAGGGGATTCCCAGTTGATCTTGAATTAGCTAGATGGGACATACACTGTGCAGAACCCCATCCTTTGTATATATCATGGAATTGCCATGACCCTACTTGAGGAGTTTGAGAGCGTGTCTCTTCAACTGATTCCACATTACTGGAATTAGTTTGCGGATTCACTAGCAAACCTTGCTTATGAAGAAGACCTTTTCTTCAACTGTGGTCCTAGTTTAGATATTGCTATCAATAATGAGACAGGACCCGGTCGCTTGTGGGGAATGTTATCAGAGCATGCATTCTATGGTAGGCAATGGTTGATATGGGTGATGCAAAGAGTAGCCGAGACCCATCTACCGTTGTTATCTTGGACCCATAGGCTGATTAGACAATATGTTATGTGTACGCCTCTTGCTATATAGGCTAAGAGGGCCAGTTTTGCGAGGTTTTCCATGTTTTATTTTATTAGGCCAAGAGGGCCGATTGTTTTTTGTAGTGAAATGCTTTATTTCATTAGGACAAGAGGGCCATTCATCTTTTTAGTATAGGTATGGTTAATGGTTTCTTGTTTTAGTCATGTGCTAGATAGGTTCAAAGAAGAGCTTGGAAGGAGCCTATGTTAGTGGAGACTTCTTGTGGCCCTATCCAGGTAATATCTCTCCTTTAGGAGTAATGTGTTTTTATGCTATATGTGTCTATGTACTTGTAGGGGATTTTCTTTTCTTGATGGGGACTGGTGTCCAAGGCATGAAGTCCCAAGTTTAGGTTAGGTATGTCTGAGGGAGGTTTGAGTAGTCATTGCCTCCTGTAAAGACATTGTCACGCATCAAAAGACCTATTTTAGAAAGTAGTCCTAGTGACCGTGTTCTACCAGCTTGCTAGGTAGCCAGTCTAGGAGTTATTGTTAGTTGTGAGGCAGTTAGAGAAGCCTGTCGAAGGAAAAATGATGATGGTAGAGAGGAAAAAAACCCTGAATATCTCAAAGACAATAAATATATACAAAGGTTTGTAAAAAGGGTTCTAACCCCTATAAAAATAGAGAAGAAAATAAATGAAAATTTATAAGTAGTTGATCATCACCTCGTGAAGGCCTGGTAGGTTTCTAGGGACGAGTCAGACCCGGGGCCGATGCCTTGTCTTCCTAGGGGTGGCGTCTGGCTGGAAAAGAAGAAAGTAAGGAAGGTTGGAGTGAAAATAAAAGTGAGCATCAGAAAAGGATTAAGTATCGCCTTGCGAGGGCTTGGTAGGTTCTTGGGTATTGAGACAGGACTTAAGGCCGATGCCCTGTTCTCCTTGGGTCACTATGCTCAGCTCCCTCCTTTTTAAATGCTCGAGTATGGGGAAACTAAAAACCTAACAGAAGAACTACACTAAAAGAAAACACTTCTTGATCAGGCTATAGGAGTCCTCGCCTAGTAGGAGCTCCTGGTTGTGTTGTCCTTAGTTAGGTAGGTAGTTCAAACCACCACTTAGGGCAACCTCTTTGATAGTTCTTTTTAGTTTGGCCATGTTGGAGCAATTGGTTAGTGACTAGCTTCGGACCTTCTATTAGATTATGCTAGGCCTATTCCTCGTGGATTTCATGTCTTGGTTTTGTCAGGGGGTAGAGTGAGCATTGTGCTGTGTTTTAATATGTATCTATTTTGTATCAACTTGATGCTTCCTTTGGTTGTTTTGTGCAGATCTATTGTGGGATTCGACGGGCTAAGTCGCCCTATCCCGTGGTCGCCAAAATGAGAGCGGAGTTTTGAGCCTGAGATGTGCCTAAAATTTCTTTAAAAATATGGAATTTAGGGGAAAAATATTTAACATTGAAGGCGGCGGCCGTTGCAGCTAGGACGATTTTAAGCACCAAGTGAAAGATAATTTTCAAAAGGCACCCGAGTAACACTTGTGGATTTTCTATAAATTTTTGGACTGCTGTGCAGGATGCCAGGAGCTGCCAGTCAGTGCGGGATGATGAGATGGATGCGTAGGATTTTTTAGAGGCTGAAACGAAGCCCGGACGAGGAAGAGGCCAAACATTGGCCAATATTTGAAAAGATGAACAAATTTAAGGCCAAAGTGGGGGGTGCCCTTTGGGACTTTTAACCCTTCCCCCCAGTCAATTTTTATGAAAAAAACGTGGAGCATGGTGTGGAGAGATGGTGAGATGCAGGCGTCGAAAAATGTGCCATCTTCCCTCCCAAATCATGAATGTGGGCTAAAAGCAACCCATGCAACAGAGATTGGGCCTCAACTTCTCCCTCTTGGCTGACTCTATCGCTGGTCTTTGCGCAAGATATGGTTTTCTGGATGAAGAGATCAAAATCTAGTCTTTCTCTCTCCTCCCTCTCTCTCTTCCCTATGGGTTGTTCATGTGTACCATCTTGAAGGAGGAATCGGGAGGGAGATTGAAGGAAATGGTGGTGGAGGTTGATGGAGATGCTGAAGATTGATGTACAGCATTGGATTGAGAGCAATGGAGGCTCCATTTTCTGATTCTACAGTCATTTAAGGCGTCTCGGGTTATGTAAAAACACAGTATGACCATTTTTATGAAGAAAAATGAAGGATTTTTTATAGTTTATGATGATAATGATATTTTTATTGGATGAAAATTTATTTGTGTGCTGGTTACATCATGAGTAATTGTTGTTTATCAAGAAATCTTGATTTTGCAATGATTTACATGCTCTATTTAAAACCCGTAAACCCGAAATGCGGTTTTTAAGCGGTAAAATGGTAGTTTTTCCGTTTTGGGTGGGTAAAATGTGTTTCCATGGGGAAAAAATGGAAGATAAATTGAATGTTAGTATGATAAAGTGATTGGAACAAGAAAAATAAGAAAATAGCATATTTTATTGCTAAATAAATCAAGAAAATGGAAAAAATAAGAGAAAAAATAGAAATACGTCTTCGAAAAATAAGGAAAAATATAATTATTATTTGTGGATGTATGGTAGTTGCAAAGCATGAGGTTTAGCTTTATTTTGCTCTATCTTCTTGTCAAAGTTTGTGATTTATTACTTTTTATACATCAAAACATGACAAAATAAACCTCTACACCTATGCAATGAAAGTAGTACCTAAACGTAGGGGGTTGGGATGTTTGAATGGTGTGATTTGCATACTGATTGTTGCTATTTTTCTGATGCACATCATGACATAGAGTTTTTCTTATTTTAATTAAGAGGATAGTAGCACGTGTGTTGTCTCCTTGCTATCCTTACATCGCTGCAATGGGTTAGTAAATGCATTGGAAAGCCTAGTTGTGCAACACTTGTTTCTTATTAAAATTATGTTTGAGCACTTTAGGATCATCCACTTTTGCATGTGCATGTCGATCATGGTATCGGAATAAAAGGACTGGATGCATAGCACCTATTTTCAATGATAATGACCCACGCTTGAGTGTGGAAAGGCATCCTAAGTGACCGTAGGATAGACGTTCGTTCCTTGGGGAATTATTTGGTAAGGACACATGGTATCTCCTGGAATACTCTCAAAATGAAAGAGTGGAGTTTGTTCGTTCATTCTATATGTTGAGCAGTGCATCAAGGGGCTAATCTTTGCGATGTAGGAGAGCTACAGTGGGGCCCTGGTGATTCCACCGAGAGGTTGCCTCCCATGTATGTGATTATCGTGGTATTTATTGCCAATGTGTATGGGTTTTCCCTCTATAGAGTTTATAGAAAGGGAAATGTTGGACTACAAAACTATAAACGCATTAGCAACTCCCTCTTTTACATCAGAAGAGCTGAACTCTGTTGTGGGACAACATGATCTTTTTATTCAGATAGATAATTATTGTCTATGTTCAAATCCATAGACATATCCTTAACAAAAGACTCCTCAAAAGGCCGGTCTCTAGAAGACCCTTCTTTTTCCACATCAAGAATTCCCTTGCCTAGCTGTAAGCTCCAATTGCTCTCCTTGGAATGTTGTCAACAATGCGCCCAGCTCTGGCGATTGAATCTGACCTGAAAAGAGCACGAGCTTCATCTCTTTCCGTTTACCATAGTTTGATGATCGATATCAGTCTCCTCTCTCCATTCAGCAATGACCCTTTCGCAGATACTCTTCAATGAGAATAGACAATAATGCATTGTTACAAAAGAAGGGCAATTTTAACCGGTGAACCCAACCCTGACTTCTTTGTAGCATCACTTGGCATAGCATCTCAACATATTTGGATAATCCATATAGCTAGTTTCCCTGGGCGGTTCTTTAGTTTAAAATACCAGGAACAAAGAGTGAAGTAGGGTGTCAAGGTACACGTCCTGCCAGTAGGCAATGGCCTCAGGGGTCACAAGCTCATGCAAAAACATCTTTTCTCAACCCAGCCACAAGCACATTATTGCACAGTAGAGTAGAACCTTTCTACCCGCTTCATCCAGTCAATATTTTGAGCACATACTATTGCTGATCACCTGTTGCCAGTCCCATCCCTGCAAAGTCTGTGAGGATATTTCAAAGATATGGAGCAGTAAGCAATTATGTTACATGGCAAGTCCTCATAGGATACTATCTCGTTCTACCTTGCTAACGGAGAATTTTTGGAACCCTGCCCAGTCTGTGATGAAATTTTGGCAAAACGATTCGAATGTGGAGATCGGATGCTTCCTACAATAGAATTATTCAAGCTCCTGTTATGGAGAGAGAAGTACAGTCACTAAGCAGATACTTTGCCCAAGTTCGGCATGCTAAAAAGAACTGTGGTCCTTCCAAGCTACTCCGGTACACAGCGTTATTTAGTGAGATTAGGCACATAGCATTCAGAGTAGCTGTCCTATTCACGGGGCCTTTTTGCAAGTTTCCCACCTGATCACATGAAACACACACATTGCATAGTTCCCTCATATATTGCGGTCTCCCCCTCTCTCTCCATGTGGCTCTTCAGCATACAACATGCAGTTGTCTCACCTAGCATTATGATTTTTCTTCCCCCATTCAAGCTCAGAGGATGAGGACCCATTCAAAAAGGCAAAAGCCACTTAATTCCTCTTCTTCCCTCCCAATATAGTTTTTCCAGTCTGCTAATTTTGTTGAAGATAAATGCTTTTTCAAATAGCCAGCTAATTTGCTCCTTCCCTCTGAATGACCCAAAACGTGCAGTGGTGTATGTGGCGTGCCTCAATAACCCTCTGGGCTCTGAAAAATGCAAAGTTTCTTTGAAAAATTCTACACTTTGATCATAGGAGGCAAGCATTCCCATGTTGAGATCCATGGCACGAACAACAGTGGGTCCAGCTCCTTTCCACAAGGCAAGGACACCCTCATCTACAGAAATTCTGTAGAGAGCATGGAACACATTGGTGTAATTTCTGCGTTGTGCAAGGGGTAATGTGTTGTCAGCTTGCATTCGGATCAATGCAAGATCTACAGGATTACCAAAGCAAGCACCAATCGCTGCAGCTATTAACCCACATAATGCCTTCTGATAAAGTGGAAGTGGCTTTCCTTCATTGGATTGAGTAGCTTTGTTGGTCAGTATTCTACACAAAACTGTCAGCATCATTACATGAAAAAGGTTCTCCAAAAGGTTGAGGTTCCTTCACATTACCAAGCTGATTGACAACCTTAGTGTCCTTTGACCCATCATCATGAACTAGATCCAGTATGGGACCTACAAGAGCAGCATTATTTGTCCCTTGAAAGGCTAAACCAGGTGAAGTTTCTCGTACAACTTGCCACTCTCATATCTCACCATGCTCCTGCGTCTGTGACAAGATAGTACCATATGTATAATCATTTTTTAACTCAATTGATGTCGGCAGTATTAGGCAACAGCTCAAATTCTTGCTTCATTCTTTGCACCCTTCTTACCCCTGTTTATAATAGCAATTGCTGCCTCCCTAGCTTCATTTAGATGTGCCTTAAGAAAGTTTATAGGATGACAACACTCAAAATGTCTGAAGGTACAAGCAAATGAAAGAGCTTCTAGATGTTTACCGTCAGTAATGAGCCTTTCAATCACCTTTGGAGCCTTGGACATCCATATGCTCCTTGGCATCTTTTACAAACCTTATTGTCACAATGGCTTTCATTTGAAATAAATCATATTGATGTGATGTCTCCTGTTCATCATTATGTTGCCCACCTCCATGGGGTTTGTAGGTGTGCTTTTGGGTGAACATCAAATCATCTACTAAACAGTGAGGTTTGATCTCCAGCCCATGCAAAACAAAATGCAAACACAATGACTAAGTATACACAAAGTAACAAATGTCACACACAACTTTTTAGTGGATTCCACACCTCGGATACGCAGAAGTACGACATCCACCCCCTCTGATCCTATGCATCCTCTGGATGGGGCAACTACCCATGATCATTTTCGTCAAGATCCACGTACAGATCAATCTCTTCATTGTCTATTTCTAGTATATCTACAAGGTTATCTGTCATATCATCTATCTCTTCTACTGGTGTTTCTTCTCGTTGCTCTTCTCTTGCGAATTCTTCCAATGCATAATCCTCATCATCTCTTTTCTTAAAAATCTTGATTCTTTTTCCTGCAATGGGCACTCTAAGAATTGTCCCATCCAATTCTGTTAGCTCATATGTTGCATTATCAAAGATATGTCTGCCCAAACTATCTTTTCACCATCTTCTAAAGTGTAGTATGATGATTTTCAAGGCTGTTATCAAAGACTAATACCTAGTCTCCCTCTTCTATTGCTCTAGGCTGCAAGCGATGCCTGCTGTCAAACCTATCCTTATTTCTAAGTCTAGCAACCTTCAACCTGTCAATAGCTAGCTGAATATCCTCTGGTCCTCTCTCCAACTGCTGGATCTGAAGAGCTAAGAGCTCCTCTCTTGTCAAATCCTCCTACCAAGGTAAGACTGACCAAGTCAAAGCACAAGTCTCATTCGGCATAACCGGTTTCTGACCATATATCAACTCTGTGGGCATATATCTTGCAGTAACACTGTGAGTCATACAATCAACCCACAAAGAAAATGGTAGAAGTCTCAGCCATTCTCCAATCCATCCTCTGCATGCTTTGGCTAATGCTTTCACTATCAGCGAATGCCCTCTTTCACTCTTTCCATTTCCCTCTAGATTGTATGCTGTGGTTAGAGCCAACTTGATTTCTAGTTGAGAGAAAAACTCCCTAGCTTCATTTGTATCTAATTCACCACGATCTGCAGTGATCTTACCCACACACCCATACCTGCAGAAAATTTCTTCTAATAAGAACTTACACACTACACTAGTGGTCTTCGTTCTCAAAGGTTTGCCCTCAACATGATTGGTAAGATCCTATCTAGCCAAAACAATATATCTTATCTTCCATAGACCCATCAGTATGGTAGCCAAGTTAACTACCCACTTATAATGAATGCATAGCGGATAGGTCGGGTAGAGCTCATCTCGATGACGCACTGAGGAATACATCTGACAGTCTTTGCAAGTCTCTACAAAGCGAGAAACATCTCTGTACATGCCTTTCCACCAATATTTTTCCTTTATTTTCTCATAAGTAGCCCACACTCCTCTATGACCAGCCCAAGGACTTTCATGAAACTCTCTCATCACCTGTAACTGGGTCTCTTTATTGCAGACAACCCACAAGGGTAATCCACCTCTTTTCTTTGGGTGCTTCCAAAGAAATTCGTCCTTGAGAAAATAACCATAGGCTTTTCTTCTAATCTTCTTGAACTCTTCATCTGTCCATTCATCTCTTTTGCTTAGTGTACTAAGGTACTTGCCAATCTGTAACCAATCTCCAACATAGAGTTCTTCTATGAAAGCCACAATATCATAGACATGGCAAACATGATCAACCATAGCGGCTGAAATTTTTGCATCATCCTCTTGTGCAAGTAGTCTCTCGTCATCATCATATCTGGCTCTAGACAGCATATCTGCCATTGGATTATCCTTCCTTGCTATGTGTTTAAATTCTGGATTTAATGACTTGATGTATGTGATCCATCTTAGCATAGCTATATCCAAAGTAGAGAAACTTGTAATCACACCTATCAATGGCAAGCAATCTGTCTCTACCACAATTGGAGCTCCAATAAAATACTCCTTGTCACATTTGAGATCCGTAACAATTCCCAGTAATTTCCTCTTGATTTACGGATACCTCCTTTGTCTCTCGCTTAGGACTTTCGCCCCAAACCAAATAGTGTACTTGTTTTCATTTGCATCATCTTGACCCACAGTTGGACTAGTGTCAACTGTCAATACAATAGGCCTTCTGCAATTATAATATGCTTTCCTGAGAGTAGGAGCAATCTTCAATAATTTCTTCAATTTTCGCATGGCTCTAGTGTGGCTCTCATCCTAATAAAATTTCTGCCCCTTTCGAAGCAGCTGATATAAACAATCTGCTATGTGTGCAAAATGGGATATCCAAATCATGTAAAACACATAGGATCCAATGAATCTCCGTACCTCTAAAGTGGTAGAACAATACTCCATAATCTTTCCTATAGCATCCACCTTATAAGGTGAAGGTTTCCTACCATAATACCCACATATATGTCCAACAATGACAACCTCATTTACTCCAAAAATAGATTTTTGCCCTGATAGTGTCAAATTCACTTCTTCTAACCTAGCCAAAATCTTTTCATAAGCTCCAATATGATCAGCCACAAAGTATCTGCATCCATGCTCATTTAGACTCTCATTCTTCTCTTCTTCTTCACACCCCTTAATGGGCACATCATCCAAGAAAGGCATGGTAAGCTGAGGTATATACTCACGAAGGACCTTATGCATGGCATTCATCATATGCGCAACAGAATTAGTGGCACCTTGAGGCAAGGTACACATCTTGACAAGCCCAATAGGAGTTCTCATAGTTGTTATGTCCCTGCTTTCCAAGGCCAGCTCAAACTGATCATATCCCGAATACAAGTGGACGTATACCAACATTCCTGATAGTAACTCTGTTTACTGGCTGCATGTCCTGTGTATAAATCAGAGAGTACCATTCTTCTTTGGAATCGTAAATCACCTATTTGAGTATGATGCAGATGACGGCTCTAGGATTCCCATCCCGATTTTCTCATTCAACAAGTCAACTAGCTTTGGCAGGTGTGCCCTAGGCACTGGAATAGGTCAGAGGTTCCATGGAATATGAGGAATAGTAAAGATCACCATAGGGGCAACAATATCCAGATTCACACATCCAATCTCATGCGAGAAAAAAGTAAACCCCCTTCCATGTCACTCAAGCATATCCTAAAAGCACTGCTTCTCTGAGGATAGCAAGAAATCACCATTTCCAATTTCTAATTCAGCAAGAGTCTCTACTGAAAATTTATGGCCTATATGCTCTAGATTCCTCAAAATTGGCTGCTTGGCAGCCCTCTCTATTTGATGATCACTGTCAAGTGGAAGCGATCCAGCTACCGACTTCACCTTCTTATCCATAGTCTTATATTTCATGTCAAACCTTGCTTCATTATGATCCTCTGCATTACTCAAATCATGTTGTAAATCACCAATTCTTCCCTCTGATGGTGGCTGAATATCCTCAGCCCTCTACTCTATGGAGTGCATAGGAACAACCCTAAACTCTAGATGCTGAAATATTTTAGCACTAAACTCTGTTGCTGAAAGTTTTCAGCCCTCTGTGTCTCTGTAGGTTGATCATAATCAGCCAAAAACTCTATTTGCTGAATTTATTCAGCTCTCAACACTTTTTGTTGAGACTCCTCAGCCTCTGACTCTATCTATGACACAAAATCTGAAATTTCATGAAACATGTCCAGGGATTGCACTGATACATTACTGAGACAACTCTGCATATCAACTTTCAGCATATTTTCCATCTTTGCCGTCGTATCTACACAAACATACTATCATACATCCCATCTATATGCTCATCATCCCCTAAAATACCTGCATTTTTCAAATCTTTCTCCTTCCTACATATGTATTGCTTGGCAGCTCTAGGCAACTTAGAAATCTTATGATAACTCATGAAATTGTTTGCTAAAATTCCAACAAAATTGGAGGAGAAAATATTACTGCCTGGAGGCGAGAACTCCAATCTCCTTTGCTCTGTACCACTGTTGTCTTGTAGGACAACGGTACCTAATGAAAACCCGAATCCCTCACAGTGGGAAAAGGTGCATCTCGAAGAGTATCCCTGTTTCTAGCATGATTTACACACACAGTCATAAACTGGACTGCTCTCATACCATCTTTACTACGAATGCGTGCATAAGTAGATCCATAATCCATTACTTTCGTCTCCATACACATCTCTGTAATGAATGGTTGTCCTAGGATTATGGGGTAAAAGCATGAATCCTGCACAAAGAAATGGAAATCCTCCTCTACATCTCCAATAGAAATCCTGACACTGGGACAAGTAGCATACAAATCACCTACAGTGTTGTTGGTGGCTCTCATACGCCACCCATGCTCTGCATCCGTAGGCCATCTATTACTTTCATAAAATCCACAAACTATGAGATTAATCTTTGAACAATGATCCACCAAAGCAACATAAGGCACCTGTTTCTCTCCAATTTTTACCATTGTTTCTATAGTTTCCCTAGCCAAATAACTCCGTGAAAAATGACTATGCACTACCTGTAAAATATTACACGGCGTAGCGAACAGAATCTGAGAAAGAGATAGAGAGTACACAACAGATAAGAGAAGAATCAGTAAATTCTTTAACTCCAAACAACTGATACAAAGATGGCTCTGTCCACCCGTGCGCTTCCACTGTGTGAAGCTTAGATGGCGATCTAGACAGAAGATAGGTGAAGAGCTTAAGGCTAGCTGGAACAACAACTCTGACTGGGTGAAAGATGAGTGAGAGATGGCTGCGAAGGGGTTTAGCTTTTATAGCCCGCGAAGGTCGTTAGGTCGGCCTGCTGACCGACCTACCATATGAGCCTCCACTAGTCGGCCAGGGAATATTCCCTTTACCATCGGGACCCCACAATAGGGACCCCTTTTAACTCCCTTACCATGCAACTCAATGCAATGTGCCTCGAGTTGCTACCAGCTTAACCACTCCGTCTCACCCAAAGATTAGACCCACAACAGTCACCTTTTTGCCATCCGGTCACATAGACCTCATCTGATATACAAGTCAGGACTCAACCAATGTCCGGGCTCACATTTGGCTTCTCCTCATAATGGGGGCCTTACAACTTTGAGCACCATGGATCATTGGTAGCACCTAATGAGGGTGGGGCATTGATCATATCTAACACCCCCCCTCAATGTCCACCCATAGGTGAACTATCTCCTCAGCCCAATGCCGAGTCTCTGAAGATGAACTTGAAGCAGATCCTTCGTAAGTGCTTTGGTGAAGATATCTACTCCATTCTCCTCTATTGGACAGTAGACCAATTCCACTATCCCATCCTCCATCAAATCACGCACATAGTGATACTGGATCTCTATATGTTTGGTGCGTGTATGAAACACTGGATTTTTGGCAATGGCGATGCAACTCTGATTGTCACATCTCAGCACAGTTGGTTCTTCATCCTGCACTCCCATATGCCATAGAATCCTTCTCAACCATACGGCCTCACATGCAGCAAAACAAGCTGCCTTGTACTCTGCTTCGGTAGAAGACAATGCCACTGTTGGTGTAACGTGTCCCCTAGAATCATCCCGGACACGTCTTAGCAGTCCATCGGAAAGGATGTCTAGAAAGCTCCGCCCGGCACTCCCATGGAATGTTACAGGACTTGCGATCCAGGTCTTCCCGCGTCTGCCACGTAGCGGAAGTATCCTGGCCGTTCCCACTTAGGATCGACCTGAATTTGGGTTTTCATGTTTGGTCATTAGCTAGCAGCAACTAGCGTCAGACCCGAGCGAACTACTTTACGCAGAAGCGCTAGGTGCGAAGCGGATTCACACTGCACTTGGTTCAAGGAGAATGGGAAACGAGAGGGATGCAAGGCTCAACCTCTCTGCCATAAGGCATAGTCCCATTCCGTTCCCCTAAAACAGCGTAAATTGGGTAAGAGGTACCTCTAGGTCATCGTCCTCGTTATTCGCTTTGATGATGATGATCATCCTGTTGTTTTTCAAGATTTTTGAGAAAAGTTCCCGGCTAACCGGGACCACCCATCCATAGGACGGACCCATGGTCCATCCTCCGCACTTTCCTCGGTTGTTTTAGTTATGTAATTACCTAACACATTAATTTGACATATAACAAACATCTCCCTTGATTAATCCCGTTAAGCACTGGTTCCTTCACGTAATCTTATCACGTGACATAGAAAAACAATATCAAACAACTTCTTTATTATCATATCATCATTTATCTTTGAAATACAAGGAGTTCCGCCCGTAGGCTTGTCTATAATCCGCCCCAAGGCTTATCCAGTAATCCACTAGGGATCACTATTCCAAGCTTATGCCCGTAGACTAGTATGCGGGCCTCGAGATCCAATCCCGAGTCACGTTAGTCTCTTGTGTAGGACCCGGAAGGCGAGGGATTTACGGCCAGATCCCCCCCTGGCACACAAGCGTCCTCCTGCTCCAAGTAGAGCTCAACGGAAAGACCTCTCGCGGCGGGTTTGGTCCACGTTCCCGGCGCGGTCAACAACCCCCTCGGTTAGGGTCAGGCAGGCAGTTGGGGGTAACTGAAGCTGCCCCTCCCTTCAAGCCTTCAACCTGAAGCATTTATATATCTTTTCATCCTTTAGTTCCTTGAACAAACAATGCAAACAGCGCTTTCTAAACTGTTACAAGCACAATCAATTCCAGTGGTCGTTTAGTTGGCAAACTGTTAAGGAGTGACTCCTTCTCTCCAAATGCATCCCGCATTCGATCCGGAATCAATTGCAACTTGGCAATATTCCTATCGTCCTTGGGTTAGGGTCATACCCTGTTAACCCAACTTAACCAATACCTTAGGTTTTATTAATAGTAAATCCTGGCGGCCATGTCGCTTTAATTTATTGATTAATCATTTGCATCCGAGCAATTACCTAACTTCCCTTAACTTGGCAAATTTTCCCTAATGAGGGCGATGTAACAGGATGACTAACCATCCCCTTGCAAGTTAAACTTGCGCAAGAACCTGCCAACCTCATTCCAAGGATTGGCAACTTTCTTGTGATCGAACCACAAGGCTATGCGACGTTGCAACTTGTTGCACAAGTGTCGCCTCCATTCCAAGAGATCATTTCACTTTTGAATGGTGTTGTCTGGTCAAGAATTATGATTAGACTCGAAGTAGGGTTTAGGGCGTCTTCTCACTCACCCAATCCTAATTGCACTAGACCGACAACGTTCGGTCCTAGGGATTCCAACTCAAACCAAGTTCTAGCACTAGGTCGAATGATCCTTAGGGTAGAAACCCTAGATCATTATTTGCGTGCGTGTCCCATTGGCTCAATTTCTCCGGGAAGGTGGGTAGGACCTTTGGGTTTGAGGACTTCGACTTGGTGTCCAATTACGTTACTTGGCCACATCTCTAACATGCCAAGCCCTAGCTAGTACTTGAGGTTTTTATTGAATCGGCTAGCTATTCCTATACAAAACCCTAGCAGTCGTGATACTACAAATGACTTGGGTAAATTGACCTACTTGTCTTTGACAAGGACAATTCTTTCCTAGAGATGATATACTTTATCTAAAGTAGGAAAATAGTTGCAAAATGCTACAATACATGTAAACCTGTAATACATTACTTTCACATGCCATAAGATCCGCAGTAGTCCTATCCCTTCCTTTTAGTTAAAGTCAAAAGGCAAGATAATTTGAAGAGTAATCTACATAGGGCTTACTAGGATTTAGGTCAAGGGATAACACCTACAACCTTGTGTCTAAGTATTTGCATTTCATGCTTTTATAAGCCATGCAATCATTCCTAAATGTTACATGATGAAATTAAGTTTGCGAAAGTAAAAGTGCGACCCTTAGATACAACAACATCGTGAGTGAAGTTCATGCAATACTAAGGCAAGAGTCGATTTAATCTATTTGCAAGCATCATCCTCCATGCCATTTATAAGATCAGGGTTCTTTATCATGCCGTGAAACAGAAGTTAATAAATCCCTCACGCGAATCATAACGAAGGGAATTATTGACTAAATGCAAAAAAATACTCCTTTCCTACATGACCAATGCACTTTAACAATAATCCTAGGCCATATGTGGCCTCCACTTTGAAGATGCATGACGAGATAGTTGCAACTAAGTTCACAAGGAGAATAAGTGCTATTCATTCATAACTTTGTAGATGCATGATATGCACGGATCCTTTATCTATAATTTATCGAATGTACTATTATTGCTACCCATGAATTAATGATAACGTAGAATGAATTTCCCTATGGAGTTAAGCGTATTTAAAACATCTCTTCATGTGGAAATATATTTACGGAACCTGGATTTGTGGATCCGCGGTGATATCCATGTGTAAGTCCGGGGAAGAACCTCCCGCAGGTGCGCCTTGCGTCTTCTTGGGAGCCATCGTTAGCGTGCTTACGGACTTCCGGTTTGCCTTTACCCTTACTCGTTCGGTGAGTCTTCTCCAACTGTTGCGAGCGCTTCAAACTTGTACGCCGAAGATCCCTTCCAAAGTGCGGATCCTTGAGAGTACCGGCTTGTGGTTTTCAAGGCTTATTGGAGACCTTGTGGGGTTGGAGCTTTGATTGTGGAGATGGCCCTTTTACGAGAGAGCTATGGGAATGGAACTTTATGAGGACTTGCGGGAATTGGGGTTTTCACAAGCATGCATGTGGGATTGAAGCTTGTTTGTGAAAAGGGTTTCTTGCGAATGGGGCTTGTGGGAATGGAGGCTTTATGAGCTTCTTCTTCTTCTTTAAAAAAAAATCCCGGGGCTAGGAATGGACTTATGGGTGCCTCACGGGAATGGGGGGGTTAAGGAAGCCCCCTTAGAAGCTTTTTTAAAAGAAGCTTCTAAGATGCTTCTAGCTAAGGACTAATCCGAAGTCGAAGAGGGAGGGGGTAATAATGAAGTGGATAGTCGACGACGAATGGGAGTTGGCTTGATGGCGGTGACGTGGAGCCCAATGTCAGCACGCAGCGATGGTGGCAACAGGGAGCATACGCTGCAGCACAAGAAGGAGCCCCTTGTCCTCTGCCGTAAGGTAGATTTTGATGGCGTGGAGCTGGCGGACTGGACTGGTGGCGATAGCCGGCGGACTCAACTGGTGGCGAAATGCATTGGCGGGGTCAGCAATCTCCCCCCCTCTCCACGACCGTGGAGCTGCAGCGGCGACGTTCTCCCCTTCCTCAGCGCGGCAGCCTTCACAGCACGATCCTTCTTCCCTTCGATAGCTTCCTCATGGCTCCTCCTTCATCGGCAGCCTCCTTCACCGTCACCTCCCATACCACTTAAATAAGTGAGGGGGAGGGTCCTCCCTCACGTCCCACGCGGCATCATGCATGCCTACATTCCCTTACGAGCTCCAGTTCGAAGCTAAGTCATAGCAGCTCCCCTCTCTCTCCTCTAGCACGATCGTTGGCTGGATTTGTTTTTATAACCATAAATCAAAAATTTCATTTTGATTTCTTTCCAAGAGGGGGTTCACACAAGCATAAGCGGGTTTCCTTGACTTTGGTCTTGTTCATGCCAATGGAGAATGTACAATTTCATTGTCCAAATATTCAATGATGTCATTCCCTTGCATGAGTATCATACGGGTTGGAAATATTTACAACGGAAATATTACA
Organism: Lygodium microphyllum; assembly: GCF_053477565.2. Classification (NCBI taxonomy): domain Eukaryota; kingdom Viridiplantae; phylum Streptophyta; class Polypodiopsida; order Schizaeales; family Lygodiaceae; genus Lygodium; species Lygodium microphyllum. Next base: position 18,293,081 of record NC_141160.1, on the reverse strand, counting down.
GTTGGTTGCTTCTTACTAATCCAAGAGAAAATTCCTGAACCCAAAGAGAAACAATAACCAGAAACTGACTTCCTGGAATCAATGTCTCCTGCCCAATCTGAGTCACAGTTCCCCACAAGAGAAGTTCCGAAACTGTATGTGATACCATAGTCAAGAGTTTTCTTCAAGTATCTGAGCACCCGCATCCCAGCCTTCCAATGACTCTCATGAGGTTTGTTTGAGAACCTGCTCAAAACACCAACAACAAAACTGATATCTGGTCTGGTGTTACACAAGTAGATCAGACTGCCGACCAACCTCCTATACCTCCCAATGTCTGCTAGTACTGATGTATCCTCGACGGATAACATTGCATTCACCTCCATAGGTGTAGCTATCTCCTTGCACTCGGTCATGCCAAATGCCTTCAAGATCTCCCATGCATACTTCTTCTGAGAGATGAAGATCTTTCCTGGCTCTTGCCAGACTTCAATCCCCAAACAATAGTGTAGCAAGCCCAAGTCTGTCATTTCAAACTCAGAACTCAAAGCCTTTCGAGTTTGGTTGATCATATCTTCATAGTCACCTGTAATAAGAAGGTCGTCCACATATAGGACAATCACTACAGACTTTTTACCATCCCTGTAAACATACAAGTTAGCATCTGAGGCACATCTTTTGAAGTTTAGGTTTAAAAAGAACCTATCTATCCGCTGGTACCATGCTCTGGGGGCTTGTTTCAACCCATACAATGCCTTCTTCAGTTTACACACATTGTTCTCAGAATGGGGGGCCTCAAACCCTGGTGGCTAAGCCACATACACCTCCTCCTTGAGGTCACCATTTAAGAACGCTGACTTAACATCCATTTGGTACACTGGCCACTTCTTATGGGCAGCCACTGCAAGTACCGTGCGAATAGTGGTCATTCTGGCAGTTGGGGCAAATGACTCTTGAAAATCAAACCCTTCAACTTGTGAAAAACCTTGGGCAACCAGTCTAGCTTTGTACTTTTCTAAGGTACCATCAGCCTTGTACTTTACCTTCCAGATCCACTTGGTGCCAATAACCTTCCGCTTTGCTGGTCGATCCACTAGCTCCCAAGTGTCATTCTTCATTATGCTGTCATACTCCGCCTGCATAGCAGCCTTCCATGATGGATTTGCAAGTGCTTCTTCTAAGTCAGTTGGCTCCTTTACTTCTCTCATAATCTCAACCATCAAGGCCATATTGACTATGTGAGCAGAAGCCCTCCTTTGCTCCTCTATTCTCTGAGACCTCCTTGGTCCGTCTGCCTTCTCCTCAACAGATGCAGGCATAGGATTATTGTGGTCATAGAGCTGCTTCACCCAGCGCGGCAATGGCTTTTCCGATGGGGTGATGTCAGGTTGGTGAACTTTTTCTTCATCATCTGAAGATGATGCTTCCTCCTCCTTAAGGATAGGGATAGCTCTCGGGACAGGTTCATAGTGGACTACTTCTTCGCTTGATGATAAAGTGGAAGAACTTTCCTTCTCCTCCTCCACTGTATGCGGCTCCTCCTTGAACACCACATCACGGCTCGCGATGATCTTCTTTGCCTCTTGGTCATATAATTTGTAAGCCTTCTGCTCATCACTATAACCCAAGAAGATACATTTTCTGCTTTTTGGTTGTAACTTGTTTCTCTTCTCATCTGGAACATGTGCATAGCATTCACATCCAAAAATTCTGAAATGTGAGACAGATGGTTTCTTACCAGTGTAAGCCTCATGAGGTGTTTTTCCCTTGAGAGCCTTTGTATAGCTCCGATTTAGAATGTAGACTGCAGTATTAACAGCTTCAGCCCAAAAATGGTTAGGCAATCCCTTGCCCTTTAGCATGCATCTTGCCATCTCCACAATGGTGCGATTCCTGCGTTCCACAACACCGTTCTGCTGAGGTGTGTGAGGCGTCGTCAATTGACGCTTGATGCCTTTGCTCTTGCAAAAGCCTTCAAACTCCTTTGAGTTGAACTCACCACCACCATCTGTTCTAAATTTCTTCACACTTTTCCCTGTTTCATTCTCAACAAGTATTAGCCATTCTTTAAACTTACCAAAAGCTTGAGCCTTATCACGAAGGAAGTACACCCACATCTTCCTACTGTAGTCGTCGACAATCAACATAAAATAAGAAGATCCCCCCAAGGCCTGTATAGGCATCTTACCACACAAGTCAGCATGCACCAACTCTAGAGGAGCCTGTGCTCTATTCTTGCTTTCTTGTGGAAATGCCTTTCTTTGTTGCTTGCCCATCATACAAGCTTCACATGGTTCCTTCAATTCAGTTATTGTAGGTAGGTGAGCAACCATACCTTGCTTTTGCATCTCCTTCAATACTGCAAATCCGATGTGTCCAAACCTTTCATGCCAAAGCTTACTTGTGCCCACTCCAGCGGTGGCTGTAAGAGCACTTAGCTCATACAGGTTGTTCCTTCTTTCTCCTTTGCCAACAATTGTGCCAGCACTATCAATAATTTCTGCACCTGTCTTCTTGAACCTCACTTCATGACCAAGATCAGTTATGGCAGCAACTGATAAGAGATTTCTCCTGATTTCGGGAACATACAACACATTTGAAAGCTTTTTGACTTCACCATTTGCAGCAACAAAAGAAATAGTACCTGTGTCCGCAGCAGGGCATTTAGCATCATTTCCAACCGTCACAGTGATGGATTCTTGTAGAGGCTGCATAGAACTGTATAGACCTTTCTTGTTGGTCATGTGACGGGAGGCCCCACTATCCAACACCCAAGAGTCAGTGGTATATTCTTCTTGCGCCGAGGAGCACACTTCCTCAATGGTCGCCATGAATAATTCCAACTCTGCTTCAGCCGTATTGGCTGTCTCTTTCCCTTTACTTTTAAGGGTACCATTCTTTTCATCTGCCTTCTTGACACGACAATCTGCAATTGCATGTCCTTTCTTCTTACAGTAGAAGCACTCTCCTTGAAACTTCTTCTTTTCGCCCTTCTTCTTTTTGTCACCATCATTTTTGGTGGAGGAAACACCTTTGCCTTTTGCATTGGCAAAGAATGCAGCATCTCCATTGTTGCTTCCTTGTCGGGCTTTCAGCCTCAACTCCTCCTCCATTAATAATGCACAAAACTCCTCAAAAGTCAAAGCTTGAGGTCTCACCTGAGTATTAAGGGCAGTTACTAGTCCATCAAACTTTTGTGGACAAATCCGAAGACACCTCCGAGCTAGCTCTTCGCTAGTCTTTTGTATCCCAGTGCCAGCCATCTGGTCGCGCAGATTCTTAATTCGAGTGATGAATGCTTCAACCGTCTCTCCTTCAGCAAACTTCTCCGCTGCTAGTTGATTCTCCAAGTTTTGAATCCTTGTTTGGTTTCATGTTTCGTACTGACTCCTTAGTACATTCCAAGCCTCTAACGCTTTGGTTGTATGCTGAATTAGAGTCAAAACACTGTCAAAACATCTTGTAACTAAGGCACACAATGCATCTGCATTCCTTCGTTTCCAAGCTCGTAGAAGATCTGCATTCGGAGGAATCATCACACTAGGATTTGATGGGTCGGGGGTAGGCTGTGGTTCTGCGTCAGTCCCCAGCACAGTCTCCAGAAGCTCATAAGAATCAAGGATAGTTGTAATTTTGAACTTCCACAAGGTGTAGTTTGTACCATCTAACTTGCCTTCGCTGAAGGTTGGTGGACGAATCCTTAGTGTTTGAATAGCCGGTACAGCAGCACCACCTCCTGCACCGCTTCCTGATGCGCCAGAACTGCTTCCTGGAATCAACATCGTTTCTCTTTGCTGTTGAAGCCTTTGCCTCTTGCACACTCTCCGATCTCTAGAGCCCCCTCGGCTCTGATACCATGTAAAATATTACACGGCGCAGCGAACAGAATCTGAGAAAGAGATAGAGAGTACACAATAGATAAGAGAAGAATCAGTAAATTCTTTAACTCCAAACAACTGATACAAAGATGGCTCTGTCCACCCGTGCGCTTCCACTGTGTGAAGCTTAGATGGCGATCTAGACAGAAGATAGGTGAAGAGCTTAAGGCTAGCTGGAACAACAACTCTGACTGGGTGAAAGATGAGTGAGAGATGACTGCGAAGGGGTTTAGCTTTTATAGCCCGCGAAGGTCGTTAGGTTGGCCTGCTGATCGACCTACCATATGAGCCTCCACTAGTCGGCCAGGGAATATTCCAGGGAATATTCCCTTTACCATCAGGACCCCACAATAGGGACCCCTTTTAACTCCCTTACCACGCAACTCAATGCAATGTGCCTCGAGTTGCTACCAGCTTAACCACTCCGTCTAACCCAAAGATTAGACCCACAACAGTCACCTTTTTGCCATCCGGTCACATAGACCTCATCTGATATACAAGTTAGGACTCAACCAATGTCCGGGCTCACATTTGGCTTCTCCTCATAATGGGGGCCTTACAACTTTGAGCACCATGGATCATTGGTAGCACCTAATGAGGGTGGGGCATTGATCATATCTAACACTACCAAGATAGGCTCATCAATTTCAAAATAATGCATAGGCTGAACTCTCTTCTCTGTCTGTGGAAAAATAGAAGCATTCTCAACCATAACCTCATCCTCATCCTCATCCAACTCCCCAATCAAAACTCCCTGTGTACCAGTAGTACGCAATGTATGTATTTTCCTATTCAGGACTTCTTGACTCTGATCTTGAAACTCTCTTTTCGAGATGCCTATAATATGTCCACCTGTTCCCTTCAGGACACATCTTAGTAGTCCATCGAAAAGGAGGTCTAGAAAGCTTTGCCCGGCACTCCCATGGAATGTCACGGGGTTTGCGATCTAGGACTTTACGCGTCTACCATGTAGCGAAAGTATTCTGGCCGTTCCCACTTAGGACGGGTTTTCCCTAATGGTCATTTCCTAAATGGCAACTAGCGTTGAACCCAAGCAAACTACTTTACGTAGAAACGCCAGGTCCGAAGCTAATTCACGCTGCACTTGGTTCAAGGAGAATGGGAAATGAGAGGGATGCAAAGCTCAACCTCTTGGCCATAAGGCATAGCCCTATTCCATTCCCCTAAAATAGTGTAAACCGGGATTATTGTAACTTAGACTCTAGATCAGCACCCTTGTTGTTCGTGTACTTTGAAATGATTTTCTTGGTGTCCATCATGATTGAGAAAAGTTCCCAGCCAACCAGGACCACCCATCTGTAGGATGGACCCATGGCCACATCCACCACACTTTCCTCAGGTTGTTTTAATTATCTAATTACCTAGCATGTTTAGTTGCAAATGCATGAATCGGCTTCCTTAATTAGCCCGTTAGGTACTGGTTCCTTCACGTAATCTTAGCACTTAAAATAGAAAAGCAATGTCAAACAAGTTCCTTTTCAACAGCTTATCATATTTATCTTTGGAATACATTTATAAAGTCCAGTCTGTAGGCTATCCAGCAATCCACACAGATTACTAATCCAAGATTCCGCCTGTAGACTAGTATGCGGGCCTCGAGATCCAATCCCGAGTCAGGTTGGCCTCTTGTGCAGGGCCCGGAAGGTGAGGGATTTATAGCGAGAGCCCCCTGGCACCCAAGCGTCCTCCTGCTCCAAGTAGCACACAACGGAGAGACCTCTCGCGGCGGGTTCGGTCCACCTTCCTGGCGCGGTTAACAACCCCCTTGGTTAGGGTTACGGGGGTAGCTGAGGCTGCCTCTCCCTTCAGGCCTTCAACCTAAAGCATGATAAATTTTCATCCTTTAATTCTTTCAGCAAACAAAGCAAACTCTGCTCTCTAAACTATTACAAGCACAATCATTTTCAGTGGTCGTTATTTTGGCCAGCTGCTAAGGAGTGAATCCTTCTCTCCGAATGCGTCCAACATTCCATCTGCGATCAATTGTGACTTGGCAAGATTCCCAATGGTTTGTTTGTCAACCCTTATATCCTTGGGTTAGGGACGTATCCTATTAACCCAACTTAACCAATACCTTAAGTTCAATTAGTAGTAAATATGTTATTCCAATTTATTGATTGGTCTTTTACTTCTAAGCAATTATCTAATCCCCTTATCTTAGTCACTTTTCCCAAGAAAGATGCTATATCAGGATAACTACTCATCCTCTTGCAAGATAAACTTGCGCAAGAATCTGCCAATCTCATTTAGAAGAATTGGCCATTCCTTTATGATCAAATCACAAGATCATGCGGCTCTGTAACTTGTTGCACAAGCGCCACATCTAATCCATGGGACTATTTTACCCATTGAATAGTGTCTTCTAATCATGAAATCATGATTAGATAGGAAACAAGGTTAGGGTATCTTCATAACAATCCATTCCTGATTGCACTAGGCCGACATTGTCGATCCTAGGGTTCCAAATTCAAATCGAGTTTCATCTTTTTAGCGAGTGATCTCTAGGGTAGAAACCCTAGATTGTTTCTCGCAAGTATTTTTCTATTGTCCCTACATTCCATGAATGTGGACAGGTCTTTAGGGTATGAGAGTTTCATCTTGGCAATAAGTGCATCTAGGTCACATCCTCAACGTGCTAAACCCTAGTTTGCACTTGGGATATGTTGCATCAACTTAACCATTCTTAAACGATTCCTTCGCGGTTTAGGTGTTTAGGGTAAACCAGTTTACTTGTCTATTCTTGAAGATATTTATGATACCTTTCTCGTAATCACATGACTCATTTGCTTACATATGATTAGATTTACAATCCCTAAATTTTCTGGTTAAGATCAAGGCGTATGTTAGGTTATGGCATAATTCCTATTGATCCTTTTATAACATGCAATCAAGATTCATGCTACTAAGACTCAAGGTTTTATGTGAACCATGCACCCTTTTCTAATTTTCATTTATGAACGAATTATTCGTATGCTGAATTTACACAACCTTTTGTAACTACTTACATATTTATGCGAATTTCCTAGAGATTAATCTACTTCATGGAACCCTAGAATCATTTCCATGCCTTGAAATTTCCTACGGTTGTTAGCAACCTCCTTTAGTGAATTATTGCGAAGACGAGATGTCTAATAATGCGACATGCAATTTATTCTTTCCATGCATAATCGAAGTGTATCACAATAATTTCGACTTGGAAAGAGGATCATTAGTTGATCTAAATTCATTACGTTGCAATGCATAAAAACCCATTGCTAGGAATGCATAGAGATCTTATGCTCATTTTTTGTTCGTTTCATTGAAAAATACCAATGACCAAATTTTTCAATTGTGAGTTATTAGCCAAAGTATTTCAATCAAAAGAGTGCATCCTATTTCCATAAATGATCCATGCACAATTGTAATATTATGACATAAATCAAAATTTAGGAAGAAGAACTTGGACTTGTGGATTCGATGAAATGTCGACATGAATGTTAGGAGATGATCCTCCTGCAGTTGTGCCTTGTGCCTTTTTAGGAGCCATCGCGTATTCAACCTTCTTGCCTTGGCCGCCGCAGGCTTATGATCTTGGCCCGTCTCCCTTGCACGTGGAACTCCCTTTGAGATTCCGCTTCCTTGATTGATTGCACCGTCTTTCGGAATCGAGCTTTAGAAGGCCTTGTAGGTTGCCTCATCGAAGTAGGGAATGGATTTAAAAGACTTGTAATGGAAGGCTTTTAAAAGGAAATGAGGGAAAAAAACTTTGTGGGGATGTTATGAAAAGGGGATTGAAAAACCCGAGCTAGGTGACTTTTGGGAAAACCAAGGGCCGAAAGGGTTTAATTTTTGGGGATGCAAGGGGAAGAAAAGCCTAATTCCCGAGGTTATAAGAGCCCGCTTGAGAAGGGCAATAGAAAAGGTTTTTAAGAGCCCACAAGTAAATATGAATTTGAGTGGGGATTTCCCACGGAAAGGGTTTTTTAAAACCCGGTCTAAGGTGGGTTTTGGGGGGCAAGGGGGCTTAAACTCCAAGGGGAAAGGGGGTGTAAAGATTGCTCGGGAAGGGCTTATGGAAAACCACGGAAAGGTGCTTAAATTGTGGGGGGGGTTTATAAAAACCCGCTTGAGAGGCAATAGGAAAGGGGGCTTAGAGAGCCCCTCCCCTTAGAAGCTTCTAAGAAGCTTCTAAGGCTTCTCCTATAGCACCACGTGGTGTGAAAGGAAGGGAATAGGAGCTTCATGGCGGCTCGATCTTCAGGTGGCGGCAGCTCGCGGTGGACTTCCTCCCTCTTCACGGTGCGTCACGACTCAACTTCCCTTCTCACGACCAATTTTAGCTCCTCCTTACTCCTCTCTCTCTCACGTAGTTAGCCTCCCGGCTCCTCTTCTTTCCTCCCCTCTCCATAGGGGTTTTTTATAGGGTAGGGAGAGGGACCTCCCGTATCCCCACGCGGCCTAATGCATGGACTATCCCCCCCCACATCGTATACTTAGTCATCAGCGCCATACCCCTCTCCTCCAGTGCAGCCTTCGACTGGAGGAAGAAGTGATAATTTTTATTTAAAATTTTTCCATAAAATATATCCTTATCCTCTTGACCTCCTCCCAAGAGGAGGTTCATACGAGGATATTTGATTTCTTTTTCTTTGGTCTTGTTTATGCCAATGGAGATTGTACAATTGTACTGTCCATATATTCAATGCCAGCATCGTCATTGCCTGAGACTCACACGTGTACATACTATTTTTCAGCAAGAATATTACATTCTCTCCCCCTTGGAGGAATCGAGATATCCTCATCTTGAGATAAACTAGGGATATTGATGGTTGAGAGTGCTTTCATCTATCCAAGTGGCATCCTCCTCAGGATAATCATTCCATTGGACGAGGCATTCTCTCAAGGTTTTGGATCTCAGTTGTCTCTCCCTAACATCTAAGATCCTGTCAGACCGTAGTTCAAGGACTCCTTGACTAGGCATTAGAACTTGTTGGTAATCGAGTACCTGGTTAGGATTAGGTACACACTTCTTCAATAGGCTGATATGGAATACATTATGAACCTTTAGGTTCTTAGGGAGTTGCAGTCTATAAGCATTACGTCCTAGGCACTCGAGGATCTTGTATGGTCCATAATACCTTGGACTTAGCTTCTTGCAATCTCCTAAGGATATAGAACTCTTATTTGGGCGTATGCAAATGAAGACCATGTCTCCTTCCTCCAAGATTCTATCTTGACGCTTCAAATCCGCGTATGCCTTCTCTCTATCCTTGGCAGCTTGAATGTCCTATCTTATTGACTTTATTTGGTCATCCATCTCTTCCAACATTTGCCTTGAAGCTTCAACCCTCAAGGTCGGATTTGAGAAGTTTAGGGGACTTTGACAATCATGACCATACAATGCTTGAAAAGGGGTCATCTGAATGCTTTGTTGGTAAGAAGCATTGTAGGCAAATTCAACCAAAGGCAAGTATTGAATCCACCTTTTTGGTTCACGACAACAATATGCCCTCAGCATATCCTCGATGACTTGATTGACTCGCTCTGTTTGGCCATCAGTTTGGGGATGGTAAGTTGTACTAAAACAGAGTTGAATCCCAATGGCTTCAAAGATAGCTCTCTAGAAGTGTGATGTGAAGAGAGAATCACGATCACTAATGATTTATCTGGGTAGCCCATGTAGCTTGAATATCTCCTTGATAAACAACCTTGCAATGTGTGAGGCTTTATAGTTTGTCTTTACAAGAATAAGGTGTGCAACCTTCGTAAGCATGTCAACCACAACCATGATGGAGTTGTATCCTGCCTGAACTTGGGGTAGGCAAATGACAAAGTCCATACTGATGAATTCCCATTTTATTTGGGGAATGTCGAGTGGTTGCAACTTCCCTGGCATTTTGACATGTTCGGCTTTGATACATTGACAAGACAAACACTCAGTGACATATTTGAGAACATCACCTTTAAGCCTCTCCCAATAGTAGCTCTTCCTAGCTGCATTGAGAGTCTTGGCATAGCCAGGATGTCCTGAGAAAGGGGAAACATAAGCTTCCCACAATATCTTATGCTTAAGTGACTGGCTTGCCGGTATACATAGCCTCGTTCTATAGTAGACAAGTCCACTATTGATAGAGAATTCATGATACTTAGCCTATAGCTTTTGGTCCTGGTCCTTGATAGGGATCTCCCTTAGCATCTTTTGATAGGTTGGATCATGGCATGCTTCCTCTCTAGCTAGCTCAAGTATTGGGTTGTTTGGTATGGACACGTTTGTGGCTAGAGATCTAGTTGTTGATGGGTTTTGCAAGATTAAGGAATGCCTTGCAACTGAATGCATCAGAAACTACATTCTCCTTTCTAGGTTGGTATTTGATTTCAATATCATACTCCTCTAGCACTTCAATCCACTGACGTTGCATCATGTTGAGCTCGTTCTGGGTAAAGATCCATTTGAGACTCTTATGATCAGTCACTAGAATAAACTTGTTACCCAACAGGTAGTGTCTCCAAAGCTTTAGAGCATGGATGACAGCTAACAATTCTAGATCATGGGTAGCATAATTCTTCTCATGGCTCTTCAATTTCCTTGAAGAGTATGCTACAGGATGACCTTCCTGCATGAGCACACATCCTATGGCAAGTGTGCTAGCATCAGTTACTACCTCGAACTCCTTACTAAGGTTTGGAAGTTTTAGGATAGGTGCTGATACCAAACTTTGCTTTAATTTATCAAAGCTGGTTTTTTCAGCAGTTGACCATGCAATGGATGTTTGCTTCTTTAGTGAGTCCATCAGAGGTGCTGCAATCAAAGCATAGTTTTTTATGAAGACCCTATACCATCCTGTCAATCCAAGAAAACTACGTATTTCTTTGACAATTGTTGGTATTGGCCATTCTAGCACATCTTTGACTTTGGCTGGGTCCACTAAGATTCATTCCGTTGATATGATGAATCCTAGATATTCAATCAAACGCTTGAAGAATGCACGTTTCTTCATCTTAGCATATAGCTTGTGTGACCTCATTGTCTCAAGGACAATCCAAAGTTGGGGTTCATGATCTTTCTCTTGTTTGGAATAGACCAAAGTGTCGTCGAAGAAGACAAGTATGAAGTCGTCAAGATATGGCCTAAAGATATCCTGCATTAACCTGTTGAAGGTGGCAAGTACATTCGTAAGCCCAAATGACATGCTCAAAGTGTCCATATCTTGTGTTGAAGGCCGTCTTTGGGATATCTTCTTCCTTGATCCTTATCTGATAATAACCAGACCTGAGATCAATCTTGGAGAATATCTTCGCACCCTAAAGATGATCAAGAAGCTCATCTATTCTAGGAATAGGATACTTGTTCTTGACAGTTGATTGATTCAACCCTCTATAATCAATATGCAGTCGAAGTGTTCCATCTTTCTTTTGCTGGAACAGTACTGGAGCTCCCCATGGTGAACTGCTAGGATGGATGTAGCCCTGATCTAGCAATTGCTTGAGTTATTTTTTTAGCTCAATTTCTTCCAATATGGACATTCTATAGAGTCTCTTTGCAATTGGCGAAGCTCCTGGTACTAGCTTGATCTCATGATCCACTTATCTTTGGGGCGAGAGTTCTGTCAACTCTTCAGGAAATATGTCCCCGTATTCCTTTAGCCATGATGGTCCTTCACTAGAATCCTGCTTCTGATCTAACTTATTGAGCTTAATCAAGTAGATAGATAGTCCCTTTTTGACTCCCTTTATAATTCGAGATGCTTTGGCCAATTGAATTTTTGGCTTTCTAGCCTCTCCTTGAGTTGTGACCGATTCCCCTTTACAGTTTCGAAATGAAATTTGGCCCTTTCCACAATGAGTGTGGGTGTCATTAGGTTTAAGCCAATCCATGCTGAGTACAAACTCATGGATGCCTAAGTTCATGACTCTGAATTTGATCGAAGTTGTCTTTCCCCCCAGAAAGAATTTTACCTTAGGAGTTTGCCTGGTACAAGTGACCTCACGACCATTTGCTAATTCCACAAGCAAGGTAGGTGCTTCTACTGTGGCTATTCCTAATCTTCTTGCATAAGCTGGTGAGATAAAGAAATGTGTACTTCCACAATCAATCAAGGTCTTGAAACCTTTACCTTGATAGTCCGACGATGTCTGAATCATCAAGAACTGGCGATTCAGGCCTTTCTTGTGAAGAGTGGCATGGACTCTTCCACAATCAATCAAGGTCTTGAAACCTTTACCTTGATAGTCCGACGGTGTCTGAATCATCAAGAACTAGCGATTCGGGCCTTTCTTGTTAAGAGCGGCATGGACTCTCGCCCTTTCAAACTCTACTTCCATGGTCGGATCTTCTTCTTCGCACATTTCCCTATTCGCAACGCAAGCGGTTCTTCCTCTGCCTCGGGTATAGTGGCTCTCTGGCCACTGCCAGTTCCTTGGATAGGTGCCTGGCGATGTCCTCCTCTAAGCTTGGGACATTACCTCTTGAAATGATTGGGCTCGTTGCAGTGGAAACATCAGAAGTTTCGGCCATTGCTTTGAGTAGGGACACAGTTGTTGACATTATTAGTCCTTGCTTTCTTTCTTTGTCCCCGATTCTGACCTTGAACTCTCTTCATTTGAGGCCTATATGCTCCTCTGTTCAGGTGGTTATAAGACCAACACTCTTGGTCTAGCTTGCACCTCCTAAATTATAGGTGTAGCTCAAATGAGTGCATCTTGAAGATCTGATGCGTGCATAGATTCGAGATGGGTATTCACTGGTGGATTTAAACCAGTAAAAATTTTTGACACCTACTGTGTCATGTCCATCTGTGGCGTATACTTAAGAAGTGAGACGAATTTAGAGTAGTATGCGTCAAGAGTGAGTCCTAGTTGTTTTAGCTCGTAGAACTCATTCATTTTCTATGTGCGATATGTAGGTGGTAAGTATCATCCCTGTATGGCTTTCTTCAGCTTCTCCCAGGTAACAGATCATTCCGCAATCCCTTCATCTCGGCACCATTTTTTCCACCAAAGCCTAGCTTCGCCGGTGAGCTTCATCTTGGTGAGCATAGCCTGGTTGGTGGGTGTATTACCGGCTACTTCAAATTAATCCTCCATAGACTCTATCCAAATTTTAGCATCCGCTTGGACAGTCCTACCTTTCCCGTCAAATTCGCGTGGCTTAATCTGCTTGAGAAGAAACTTCTTCTCCTGGATTATAGCAGTACTTGATGTAGGAGGCGAATTGGGAGTCTGTACTTGGGGTTGTGCCTGGATAAAGGTTTCTTAATGTTATTACTATTTAATCGTTATGATTTATATTTCATCTCCATTTCAGCTATCAACCAAGCAATCTAGCCACTTAACTTTTTATCAATTCTCATCAACAAAGCACACATTGATAAAAGGAAGTCTTATTGCATTCATATGGGCATAGCCCTTTTGGAGTACAACATTTCCAAAGATGATAGAGCAACTGTTTACATTTAGTTTGGGGAGAATAATGTTGTATTACATTTCTCTACAAGAACTGGATAACATTATGGTTTTGGGTCGTGGATCTTCAGGAATCGGTAAGTCATTGAAAGATCAAGGTATCCTTTCCTTTGGAACCCATTCTTCTCATAGCGCCCTAGCACCTTGATCCTATCATCGGGGATTACACGGGTCACTTCCTCATATACATATGAGTTCAGCTCAACCCTCCAACCTCGAATATGTAAAGTTGAGTTTACGTGAGCCTCCATAAAAATGAACAGCTTCACGATCTTCAGGTCTTGCAGCTACTTGATCCTCTTTAGGTTGGTTTGAAGGTATGCAAACTGGTGGGCAGCTATATAGTAGATTCCTAAGTCACCCGTCCATCTTCGTTCCACATACAAAGGCGATGGATTATAAATAAGATCTAGGATGTTCATCATCTCCACCCTTTGTCGATAATCCGGGGAATGCATCGCGGTCATAAACATGACTCGGAACACTAAGAATTTGTTCCATGCTTCATAATTCTGCAAGACAGCATTGAACGTAAGGAAATGTTCGGACCAACAACATTTGCTTTACTTTTTCTTATTAAGATTTCTTAAAAACAAATCCTTCGTTGGTTCTCTCTGATACCAACTGTAACGTATCCACTTGTTCCCTTCAGGACACGTCTTAGCAGTCCATTGGAAACGAGGTCTAGAAAGCTTCGCCCGGCACTCCCATGGAATGTCATGGGGTTTGTGATCTAGGACTTTCCACATCTGCCACGTAGTAGCGGAAGTATTCTGGCCGTTTCCACTTAGGGCCGACATGAATCAGGGTTTTCTCTAATGGTTGTTTCGTAAATGGCAACTAATGTCGAACCCGAGCGAAATACTTTACGCAGAAATGCTAGGTCCAAAGTGGATTCACGGTGCACTTGGATCAAGGAGAATGGGAAATGAGAGGGATGCAAAGCTCAACCTCTAGACCATAAGGCATAGCCCCATTCCGTTTCCCTAAAATAGCGTAAACTGAGATTATTGTAAGTTAGACTCTAGGTCAGCACCTTTGTTGTTTATGTCCTTTGAAATGATCTTCTTGCTGTCCATCATGATTGAGAAAATTTCCCTGCCAACCGGGACCACCCATCCGTAGGATGGACCCATGGCCACATCTAGTGCACTTTCCTCAGGTTGTTTTAGTTGTCTAATTACCTAGAATGTTTAGTCGGACATGCATGAATCAACTTCCTTAATTAGCCTGTTAGGTACCGGTTCCTTCACGTAATCTTAGCACTTGACATACAAAAGCAATGTCAAACAAGTTTCTTTTCAACAACTTATCATATTTATCTTTGGAATACATTTATAAAGTCCAGCCCGTAGGCTATCTAGCAATCCACAGGGATTACTAATCCAAGATTCCGCCTGTAGACTAGTATGCTGGCCTTGAGATCCAATCCCAAGTCATAATGGCCTCTTGTGTAGGGCTCGAAAGGTGAGGGATTTACAGTCAGAGCCCTCCCTCACACCCAAGCGTCCTCCTGCTCCAAGTAGCGCACAACGGAGAGACCTCTTGCGGTGGGTTCAGTCCACTTCCCGACGCGGTTAACAATCCCCTTGGTTAGGGTTAGGTATACAATCGGGGGTAACTGAGGCTGCCTCTCCCTTCAGGCCTTCAACCTGAATCATGATATATTTTCATTCTATAATTCTTTGAGCAAACAAAGCAAACAATGCTCTCTAAACTATTACAAGCACAATCATTTTCAGTAGTTGTTATTTTGGCCACCTGCTAAGGAGTGAATCCTTTTCTCCGAATGTGTCCAGCATTCCATCCGTGATCAATTGCAACTTGGCAAGATTCCCAAGCGTTTCTTTGTTAATCCTTATATCCTTGGGTTAGGGATGTACCCTATTAACCCAACTTAACCAATACCTTAAGTTCAATTGATAGTAAATATGTTATTCCAATTTACTAATTGGTCTTTTGCTTCCAAGCAATTATCTAATCCCCTTATCTTGGTCACTTTTCCCAAGAAATGTGCTATGTCTGGATGACTACTCATCCTCTTGCAAGATAAACTTACGCAAGAATCTGCCAATCTCATTCAGAGGAATTGGCCATTCTTTTGTGATCAAACCACAAGATCATGCGGCTCTGCAACTTGTTGCACAAGCGCCACATCTAATCCATTGGACTATTTTACCCATCGAACGGTGTCCTCTAGTCACAGAATCATGATTAGATAGGAAACAAGTTTAGGGTATGTTCATAACAATCCGTTCCTGATTGCAATAGGCCGACATTGTTGGTCCTAGGGTTCCAAATTTAAATCGAGTTTCATCATTTTAGCGAGCAATCCCTAGGGTAGAAACCCTAGATTTTTTCTTGCAAGTATTGTCCTATTGTCCCTACATTCCATGAATGTGGACATGTCTTTAGGGTATGAGAGTTTCATCTTGGCAATAAGTGCGTCTAGGTCACGTCCTCAATGTGCTAAACCCTAGTTTGCACTTGGGATATGTTGCATCAACTTAACCATTCTTAAGTGATTCCTTCGCAGTTTAGGTGTTTAGGGTAAACCAGTTTACTTGTCTATTCTTGAAGATATTTATGATACCTTTCTTGTAATCACATGATTCATTTTCCTACGTATGACTAGATTTACAATTCCTAACTTTTCTGGTTAAGATCAAGGCGTATGTTAGGTTATGGCATAATTCCTATTGATCCTTTTATAACATGCAATCAAGATTCATGCTAGTAAGCTTTAGGGTTTTATGTAAACCATGTAGCCTTTTCTAATTTTCATTTATGAACGAATTATTTGTATGCTGAATTTGCCCAACCTTTCGTAACTACTTACGTATTTATGCCAATTTCCTAGAGATTAATCTACTTCATGCAGCCCTAGAATCATTTCCATGCCTTGTAGTTTCCTATGGTTGTTAGCAACCTCCTTTAGTGAATTATTGCGAAGAAGAGATGTCTAATAATGCGACATGCAATTTATTCTTTCTATGCATAATCGAAGTGTACCACAATAATTTTGACTTGTAAAGAGGATCATTAGTTGATCTAAATTTGTTACTTTGCAATGCATAAAAACCACTTGCTAGGAATGCATAGAGATCTTATGCTCTTTTTTTGTTCGTTTCATTGAAAAATACTAATGACTGCATTTTTCAATTGTGAGCTATTAGCCAAAGTATTTCAATCGATAAAGTGCATCCTATTTCCATAAATGATCCATGCACAATTGTAATATTACGACGTAAATCAAAATTTAGGAAAAAAACCTGGACTTGTGGATTCAATGAAATGTCCACATGAATGTTAGGAGATGATCCTCTTGCGGTTGCGCCTTCTGTGTTTTTAGGAGCCATCGCGTATTCAGCCTTCTTGCCTTGGCCATAGACTTATGATCTTGGCCCCTCTCCCTCGCACGTGGAACTCCCTTTGAGATTTGGCTTTCTTGATCGATTGCACTGTCTTTCGGAATCGAGCTTTAGAAGGCCTTGTAGGCTGCCTCCTCAAAGTAGGGAATGGATTTAAAAGACTTGTAATGTAAGGCTTTAAAAGGAAACCAGGGAAAAAACGTTGTGGGGATGCCATGCAAAGGGGCTTGAAAAACCCAGGCTAGGTGACTTTTGGGGAAACCAAGTGCCAAAAGGGTTTAATTTCCGGGGATGCAAGGGAAAGAAAAGCCTAATTCTCGGGGTTATAAGAGACCGCTTGAGAAAGGCAATAGAAAAGGTTTTTAAGAGCCAGCAAGTAAATATGAATTTGAGTGGGGATTTCCCATGGAAAGGGTTTTTTAAAACCCAGTCTAAGGTAGGTTTTGGGGGGCAAGGGGGCTTAAACTCCAAGGGGAAAGGGGGTGTAAAGATTTCTTGGGAAGGGCTTATGGAAAACCACAGAAAGGTGCTAAAATCCCGGGGGGGGGGGGGGGGGGGGGGGGGAGGATTATAAAAACCCTCTTGAGGGGCAATAGGAAAGGGGGCTTAGAGAGCCCCCCCTTAGAAGCTTCGAAGAAGTTTCTAAGGCTTCTGCCTACAGCACCATGTGGTGTGAAAGGAAGGGAATAGGAGCTTGATGGCAGCCCGAATAGGAGCTTGATGGCGGCATTTGGATTCTCTTCATCTCTCTTATGCTTCTCCTCAACAAGTACACCTGCTCCCTGATACTTAGCCAAGTAGGCATAAATAGTGTACCTGTCAATAGACAAATCCCAACCTGTCTCAGATCTAATGCTAGAACCTACACTAGTCAAAACAGTCTGTTTGATTTTCCCCTTGTTTGCCATCTCTATAGCATAGGTCCATAATGCTGACTGACTCTCTAAACCTTTCTCAATCTGGACTCAATATGCAGAGGCATAACCTCTAGCTGCCACATAAGAAGTACACGCATCCATATCATCTACTAATTTCTTCATTTCGCCTTTCCCAAAATTGGTAGCAAGCAGAGCTCCTGTTTTAGTCAACCAGATATTGCCATCTTGTCCCCAAAATACCAAATTCTTCCTCCTTGCATCTTGAAAATATTCGCAATCCCTGCAATACTGATGGTCTGTACTATCATACCAAATACATCTTCGATCTCTCCTAGGTGCATTAGGAGCACTTCTAGGTGCACTCGGAGCACTAGAAGAAATAGTAGGCGTAGTCGAAGCAAGCTGCTCTTTCAAAATTTCCACCAATTCTGCTTTAACTGACTCCAGTGCCAAATCCATTATGCCTTTAATTCTGCTTTAACTGACTCCAGTGTCAATTTTTCCACCAATTTTGCTTTAACTGACTCTAGTGTCAAATCTGTTATGCCTTTGATTATGTCATCAAGAGAGGAAGGAACCAAAGGAGTGGATGATTTTGAAGCAAAAGGAGCCGGTATCGGTCTTGGAACAGGAGGAACAGGAGGATTAGAAATAGTAGGCACTCGCATAGGCCAAGTCTGGTTGAGGAAGAGAAGAAATGACAGGGGCAGAAGCAATCATAGGAGCAGAAGATGGCATCGGTGTCATAGATCCATTTTGTAGGCGAGTCTTCCATATTCGCCTCTTGGTCAAAGTCAAGAACACATCTTGGGCATCTTGCCAATCTGTTTTAAGACCCATAGGCTTCTTGCAATCCTCAAGAAGCTCTCCTAATTCTTCCTGAAGAGTAGGATCTGCAGCTTGTAAGAAAAGCTCAAATTTCTCAATATCCAATGCTCTTTGTTCAATGGCATCAAGCTTACTATACCTCTCTTCACATTCTCGTATCAATTTTGAAGCAGCTAGACCTTTGTTTGACATGTAGACCCACTCTCGAAATGAGTGTCGTGTAGCCATCCCAAAGTCCTCAAGAAAATACTCCTCATTTAGGTCCTTCTTAAAATCTTGCCAATGCAAATTTTGAAGGAAAAGATCAGTCACTTTTACCCTCAAGGCAGGTGTGACAAGGCGAAGAAAATATTTACTCATAAGTCTTGTCGGTACTCCAAAAAATCCCACCTTAATCTCATACGTCTTCAAATAAGCCGATACATTACGGCCATCAAAAAGCTTATTTTCATTTTCAACTGCTTCAACTGCCTTAGTCGCGTTGATTGCATTCTCTTGCTTCAAATATAGTTGCCTTTGTTGAGACAACCGTTCTTGATGTAACTACTGTTGCTGCTACATATACAATTGTGTCTGGTAATTTTGAAGTTGCATATACATAGACATATTCTGCAAAATTTACTTTAAATCATCTGTAGAAGTACTTGAAGCAGAAGTCGATGATGGAGTCGAAGTAGAGGACAAAGCAGGAATCGTAGAAGGGGATGAAATTGATGCTGAAGTATCTCCCATCCTGAAACTTTTTCAAATGCGACGCTTTCACGTCAGGTTCACCAAAGATGTCAAAGGGTTTTCGAAAGCAAAGTTGTGACCACAGAGGTCCTTGAGAAATTTCAAGATAGAAGATTAATCAAGCCAATAATCAAGATGAGAAAATGACATCAAGTCTCTATTTTTATTTCTGCCAATAACTAAAGATGAATAGAATGCCAAATTAGCTTGCAGTGGAAACCTCCACAACACGTTCTCCACTACCAGTCACATGATTTCAGCTAATTTGGACTGATCCTGCATTAGAAATTTCCCCAAAAGAATTGCAAAGCATTGACTTCTTTGAAGGGGAGTTTTTCTTACTTAGAACTGATTTCTCTTTCTTGTTGCAAATTGGTTCTTGCTTACATTCAAACAACACTTCAGAAGATTGATGAGACAAACAGCTTTCTAGCTTAGCAACTCCCTCTTTTACATCAGAAGAGCTGAACTTTGTTGTGACAACATGATCTTTTTATTCAGACAGGTAATTATTATCTATGTTCAAATCCATAGCCATATCCTTAACAAAAGACTCCTTAAAAGGCCAGTCTCTAAAAGACCCTTCTTTTTCCACATCAAGAATGCCCTGGCCTGGCTGTAAGCTCTAGTTGCTCTCCCTGGCATGTTGTCAATAATGCGGCCAGCTCTGGCAATTGAATCTAACCTGAACAAAGTACGAGCTTCATCTCTTTCCGTTTACCATAGTTTGACAATCGATATCGGCCTCCTCTCTCCATTCAACAGCGACCCTTTCACAGATACTCTTCAATGAGAATAGACAATAATGCATTGTTACAAAAGAAGGGCAAATTTAACTGGTGAACTCAACCCTGACTTCTATGTAGCATCACTTGGCATAGCATCTCAACATATTTGGATAATCCATATAGCCAGTTGCCCTGGTGGTTCTTTCGTTTAAAATACCAGGAACAAAGAGTGAAGACGGGTGTCAAGGTACACGTCCTGACAGCAGGAAATGGCCTCAGGGGTCACAAGCTCATGCAAAAACATCTTTTCTCAACCCAGACACAAGCACATTATTGCACGGTAGAGTAGAACCTTTCTACCCGCTTCTTCCAGTCAATATTTTGAGCACATACTATTGCTGATCACCTGTTGCCAGTCCGATCCCTGCAGAGACTATGAGGACATTTCAAAGATATGGAGCGGTAAGCAATTATATTACATGGCAAGTCCTCATAAGATACCGTCTCGTTTTGCCTTGCTAACGAAGAATTTCTGGAGCCTTGCCCAATCTATGATGAAATTCTAGAAAAATGATTCGGGTGTGGAGATCGGATGCTTCCCACAATAGAATTATTCAAGCTCCCGTTATGGAGAGAGAAGTATAGTCACTAAGCAGATACTTTGCCTAAGTTCGGCATGCTGAAAAGAACTATGGTCCTTCCAAGCTACTCCGGTACACAGCGTTATTTACTGAGATTAGGCACATAGCATTCACACCAGTTGTCCTATTCACGGGGCCATTTTGCAAGTTTCCCACCTGATCACATGAAACACACACATTGCATCTTTCCCTCATATATTGCAGTCTCCCCCTCTCTCTCCATGTGGCTCTTTAGCATACAACACGCAGTTTGTCTCACCTAGCATTATGCTTTTTCTTCCCCCATTCGAGCTCAGAGGATGAGGACCCATTCAGAAAGGAAAAAGCCACTTAATTCCTCTTCTTCCCTCCCAATATAGTTTTTCCAATTTGCTAATTTTGTTGAAGATAAATGCTTTTTCAAATAGCCGGCTAATTTGCTCCTTCCCTCTGAATGACCCAAGATGTGCAGTGGTGTATGTGGCCTACCTCAATAACCCTGCGGACAACCATGACAACAGTTGGATCTTCTGAAAAATGCAAAGTGTCTTTGAAAAGTTCTACACTTTGATCATAGGAGGCAATCATTCCCATGTTGAGATCCATGGCACGAACAACAGTGGGTCCAGTTCCTTTCCACAAGGCAAGGACACCCTCATCCACAGAAATTCTGTAGAGAGCGTGGAACACATTGGTGTAATTTCTGCGTTGTGCAAGGGGTAATGTGTTGTCAGCTTGCATTCGGATCAATGCAAGATCTACAGGATTACCAAAGAAAGCACCAATCACTCCCAGTGTCAACCCACATAACGCCTTCTGATAAAGTGGAAGTGGCTTTCCTTCATTAGCTTGAGTAGCTTTGTTGGTGAGTATTCTGCACAAAACTGTCAGCATCATTACATGAAATAGGTTCTCCAAAAGGTTGAGGCTCCTTCACATTACCAAGCTGATTGACAACCTTAGTGTCCTTTGACCCATCATCATGAACTGGATCCAATATGGGACCTACAATAGCAGCATTATCTGTCCCTTCAAGGCTAAACTAGGTGAAGTTTCTCATACAACTTGCCACTCTTGTATCTGACCATGCTCCTGCATCTGTGACAAGATAGTACCATATGTATAATCATTTTTTAACTCGATTGACATCGGCAGTATTAGGCAACAACTCAGATTCCTGCTTCATTTTGTGCACCCTTCTCACCCCTGTTTATAATAGCAGTTGTTGCCTCCCTAGCTTCATTTAGATGTGCCTTAAGCAGGTTTATAGGATGACAACACTCAAAATGTCTAAAGGTACAAGCAAACGAAAGAGCTTCTAGATGTTTATCATCATGAATTAACCTTTCAATCACCTCTGGAGCCTTGGACATCCATATGCTCCTTGGCATCTTTTACAAACCTTATTGTCACAATGGATTTCATTTGAAATAAATCATGTTGATGTGCTGTCTCTTGTTCATCATTATACTGCCCACCTCCATGGGCTTGTAGGTGTGCTTTTGGGTGAACATCAAATCATCTATTAAACAATGAGGTTTGATCTCCAGCCCTCGCAAATCAAAATGCAAACACAACGACTAAGTATGCACAAAGTAACAAATGTCACACACAACTTTTTGGTGGATTCCACACCTTGGATACGCAACAGTACGACACCGTTGTATAAGAAATTGGTTTCCATTCTAGAAACTAAGAATAATTCAAAAAAAAGAAACCATCCTATGAGTCAATAGATATATCTAAAATCCATGGTTAGATTCCTTAAGTTAATTCAAAAAACTCTACCATGATGTAACCTTTCTTGCAAATTTAATATAAAATATTTCTTTCCTTCTAAAATGATTTCTCTTTTTTTGAAAAGATACGAGGAAATTGTATGATAACATTCATAGAGCGGACTAGAGAAAATCTTATGATACCACATGAAGTTGTTCCTATCCATAATTTTGCTGAGATCCAAGAAAAGAAGTTTTTGCTTAAGCAAATCAAACCACCTGAGTTTATTGGCCAAGGGAAAAATGTCAAGGTCGAAGCAAAAATATGGGTCAAGTCCATGGAAGATTATTTCATTGTTGTTGGAATCACCCTAGCTAATCAAGTAATGATTGGAAAGTTAAACTAATAGGAGAAGCTCGAATTTGGTGGAAACAATGGTGTAAAGACCAAGGAATCTCCGAAGCATCTATTAGTTGGGACGTATTAAAATATGTAGTGTGAGGCCGATATCTCCTGCCGTTAGCATGCCACACACAAAAGATGAATGAATTCTTTGGTCTAAAGTAACTTGGAATGACACTGGAAGCCTGCTACTCAAAGTTTGTAACACTTCTCAAGTATGCACCATGTATGGATATTGCTCATCAAGTATCCAAGTTTTACTACAGATTGGATGATCCTCTGCACACACAGCTTGAAGCAATGCGTCCATCCAAACTCCAAGACGCATTGATAAGAGCAAGGCTGATTGTACAAGGTGTGCTAGAAAACTAGGCATAGACACAATTTGATTGATTATTGAAGCACACATTCATTTATATCACCAAGGTGTGCTAGAAAACTAGGCATAGACACAATGCATGCACTTGGGATAATAGTTGAGTTAGCTTATGGAAAAGAAGTTTTCTCAACATAACAAACAAGTAAGGTGGAGTTTAATCTGGGTGGCAATCAAACCAATATGAAATTTAGAGTGATGAACCTAGGAACCTATGAGTGCCTGTTAGGAATGGACTGGTTAATTTCCAAAGACACTCAAATTCATTATGAAAAGGACCAAGTCACACTCTTGAATCTTGCAGGAAAACAAGTGACCACAGAAGGAGAAGCAATGAAATTAGAGATTCAATTAGTGAAAGCTTCTCGAATTGTTAAAGGCGTAAGAAAATGTTCACTTGCATACATAATCAAATTAAATAAGAGTAAATAGGAAAAAGAAGCCAAAGATGAACCATTGTGGCTTAGGGAATATGCTGACATATTTCCTGAAGAATTAAGTAAACTTCCATCATAGAGAGAAGTTGACCACGAGATCAAGCTAGTACCAAGAGCTGCACCAGTTGTTGTAAAGTGACCATATCGAATGTACATTCCAAAAGCCATAGAACTAATGGAGCAACTCAAATAGCTCGTAGATCAGGGATACATTAGACCCAATAATTCATCGTGGGGAGCTCTGCTATTATTTCAAAAGAAGAAGGATGGGACTCTCCATCTCTACATTGATTATCGAGAGCTAAATTAGGTAATGATCAACAATGAGTATCTGATTCCAAGGATTGACGAACTACTTAATTGACTACAAGGAGCTGAGATTTTCTCCAAGATTGATCTCAGATTAGGATATTAATAGATCAAGATCAAACAAGAAGATATTCAGACCTTATGTTGATGATTTCTTCCTTGTACTCTTTGACGACATCTTTACATATTTCAAGGATGAAGGAAGTCACGAGTCACAACTGTGGATAGTTCTTGAGACAATGCAGACTCACAAGTTGTATGGAAAGAAGAAGAAGCAAGCGTTCTTCAAGAAGTAAATTGAGTATTTAGGGTTTATAGTTTCACCAGAAGGAATTTCAATAAATTCGGCCAAGGTCAAGGATGTACAAGATCGGCCACCTCCAACCACGGTAAGTGAAGCTCATAGCTTTTTGGGTTTAATAGGATGGTATCAAGTCTTTAAAAAGAATTATACTTTGATTGCTACACCCCTCATCAACCTACTCAAGAAGCAAATTGCCATTAAATGGATGCAAGTTGCACACTCTAGCTTTAAGAGGGTTAATCTAAGCTTAGTTATTGCTCCAATCCTCAAACTACCCAACCTTAGCAAATAATTCAAAGTGGTGACCGATGCAAACTCTCTTGCTTTTGAATGCGTACTCATGCAAGATGGACATCCAATAGCATATTCCTCTAGAAAATTGAAGACTCATAAGAGAAATTATGCTATCCATGACCTAGAATTACTTGCAATTATCCATGCCCCATAAGTTATGGAGACATGATTTGCTCGAGAAGAAGTTCTCGCTGGTAACCGACCATAAAAGTCTTAAATGGATCTTCACTCAACTAGATTTAGATATGAGATAACTTCAGTGGATCAAAGTCTTGCAAGAGTATGATTTTGAGATCAAATATAGACTAGGAAAAGATAATGTAGTTGCAAATGCTTTAAGCTGCAAATCACTTCTCGACACACTTATCTCAGAAGAACCTCCTAGAGCTCAAACACTAGCTACAATGATATCAATGCCTAGCAATCCCATTATCAAGCTAGTCAAGGAGAAGGTGAATAAGGATCCCAAATATCAGCAAATACTAAAGAAAATTAAAAATAAGGAACAAAATTCTAAGCTTAAGACAAAGTATCTTAACTTCTTTGTTGACGAAGGACTTGTCTACTTCGGGACAAGATTATGTATTCCTTCTAGTTTAGAAATTAAGAAGAAGATACTATGGGAAGCTCATGATTTCCCATTTTCAAGACATCTTGGCTATGCCAAAACTCTCAATGCAATTAGGAAAAACTATCATTGGGAGAAGCTCAAAAGTGACGTACTTAAATATGTAATCAAATGCTTGAGTTGCCAATTAATAAAAGCCGAATGAGTTAAGTTGCTAGGAAGGCTACAACAACTCGATATTCCTAAGATGAAATTGGAATTCATTAGCATGGATTTTGTATTTGAATTATCATTAGTTCAAGGAGGATACAACTTGATCATGGTAATTGTGAAAATGTTGACTAAGGTTACCCACCTTAAAACTAGCTACAAAGCCTCTGATGATATCGCCAGGTTATTTGTCAAAGAAATCTTTAGACTTCATGGACTGCAAAAGAGAATTATCAGCGATCATGATTCTCTATTCACTTCGGATTTTTGGAAGGGATTATTTGAAGCTCTTGGTACAGAGCTTTGTTTTAGTACAGCTTATCACCCTCAAACTGCTGGGCAGGCAAAGCATGTAAATCAGGTCATTGAAGACATGCTTAGGGAATATTGTTGCAAAGAACCTAAATGGTGGATACAATATCTACCTTTGGTGGATATTTCTTACTATGCGTCCTATCATGAGAGCATTCAAATTATCCCATTTCAAGCTCTATATGGGCAAGAATGCCTAACACCACTAAACTTCTCCAACCCTACCTTGAGGGTTGAAGCTTCTAAGAAGATGCTTGAAGAGATGGACAAACCAGTCAAAACCATCAAGTAAGATATACAAACTGTCAAGGATTAGTAGAAAGCCTATGCCGACCTAGGGGAGAAAAGAGTGAATCTTCCAAGAAGGGGAGAATGTTTTTATTCGTTGTCGTATTGTTGCGCATTCGAGGTGTGAAAACCACCCAAAAGTTGTGTGTGTGATTTGATACTTTGTACATACTTAGTTTTTGTGTTTACATTTATTTTCTGCGTATGAGTATAGTGGGGAGGAGTTTGGAGGCATAGTGGTGAGCATGATGAGATGCTTTCAGCCTATGTTGAGCAAGGTCAAGTGGAAAGCAGTTTATTGTGTTACAAACAAATGCAAGAAGAAGGTTGTATTCCTTGCAAGGCAATGTTTGTCATTAGCCTTCAGGCATGTAACACCCTTTTTGAAGAAAGGGAGATATGACACTAGGTACTAGTGAATGGATTATTCTAGTTTCCAGACATTGCACCATGGATTGATGAAGCAGAGGAACTCCTTTCATGGTAAATTGCAAAAGGACAGAGGATGCATATGCCCAGTGCTGCTTCTTCTACTGCAAATAAAGCACTCAGAGTCTCCTACTGTGTTGACAATTATATTACCATGATAATTGTGGAATGCAGGAGTTGATTAGCATCCTGCAAGACTATAGGCAGAAGAAGAACCTCAATTATGCCAAGCAATTACATGCCTATATGTGCCAACAAAATCTGGAGTCCAATGCAGTCATTGGAAATTATTTTGTCCCTATGCTGGTGGAATGTGGGAGCTTGCCGGTTGCCCAATATGTTTTGATAGGCTACCCTATCACAATGAATACTCATGGACTTCTCTTATTGCAGGTTATATCCATGCTGGAAAGCCACACCATGCACAATGATCGTCTCATTGAAGAGGATGTAAATCCTTGATAGAATTCTTTGGAGATAGCTGTTGGTGTTTGCTCTACACGAACTACACCGATTTACAAACTTGTGTCAAGAGCC
This sequence comes from Lygodium microphyllum, assembly GCF_053477565.2. Lineage (NCBI taxonomy): Eukaryota > Viridiplantae > Streptophyta > Polypodiopsida > Schizaeales > Lygodiaceae > Lygodium > Lygodium microphyllum. Next base: position 18,266,420 of record NC_141160.1, on the reverse strand, counting down.
TCTCTCAGTGTTCATTCTTCATCTACAATACTACACTTTTGTAATAACAATCCTGGACGTACGGTGGTTGATCAGACATTCATAATAGAGCCAAAGTTGACAATGGGGAGCATTGAAGATGAATTATGGGATGACAATTGGACTGTGGTAACAGCTGATTGTAGTATGTCTGCACAATTTGAACATACACTTCTCATAATAGAGATAGGACACGCAGGTGAGTTCAAGAGAATAGAAAGCATCGAAAATGCTAATGCGGGCTAACTGGGCAATCTGGATGTGCGTTTTGGGAGCATGCCATAAATATGGCAATGTGATGAAAAAAGAGGATGCCTGTGGTCGAGGCAAGAAGGGGAAAAAGAGGATCGACTGTCGAGGATGGAAACGACGCGAATTCAACAGAGATAGATGGATTTTTTTTCTGAGTAGACGAATGGGAGTCGATGGATTCAGCGACAGCGAGTGCCGCTCCTGATCATGGATGGCACCCAAAAAGTGACTAATAGAGATCAGCAGAATCTTGCTAAAGGGAGGGATACACGATGAAGAGAAGGAGGCGCTAGAAAAAACTGGGAAGAAAAAAAAGTAATCCATGATGTTCATAGAGGGACAGATGGGGACTTTGGCTTCCGGAGCTGCACGTATCAGAAATTGAACTGAAAGTCGTCATCTGGAGTGCAAACATTGCTCTGTCGATGAGGAAGGGCAAAACTGATCGTTATTGCATCGATGAGATGCAGAATCCGTTCTGATGTAGATTGCATTCTATGATACTTCCTTGACGAAAATTTGATAGTGCTTGTACCCTGAATCTTCCAGTTCCTGAGTGGCAGGGCACATGATCTTGTACTCTCATCATGAAAATCCTGGCACTAGCAAGGCACTTCTCCAACTTGAACATCTCGAGTCCTCTTTGCCAGTGAACCTTCTCTTCTATCCAAATCAAGAACACTAGCCGGTCTCCAGTTGCTTTTAAGTTTCAGACGAATGCACCTAAGAGCTGTTTCATGCGCCCTCCTAATGGGATTCTTGCACCTGGAGAGACTCTCATGGCAATTGTGATAAAATTCATTGAACTATCAGAGTTGGTCAGGAGAAGAATTGCAAGGACAAGTTCAAAATAGTCAGTCTGAAGATCAAACCAGGAACAGAGTTTACTCTTGAACTATTTGCGGAGCAGAAAGAGTATGTTGTAATAGAACGGGTCCTGTAAGTGGTTTATTTGAATCCACAAGGGCAATCTACGCTTTAACCTGCTACACCGGCCTTCTGCCACCACAGGCCAAAGATGAACATAGTTCTTGAGCAGAAAGTTCAAAGGATTGGATTTCTTGCAGAGTCTGTTGATCAATCTGTAAATGCAATGTTCTGAGTGTTGCGAATGTCAGAAGAAGAAGGATTACAAATTGTTGCTGAAGGAAACGGGCTATGTATTTATTTTTGAAGGATAGGTTTGAATAGGATTTCAAAACTGCTCTATCTTGCATTCTCTGAAAGTGGATACTACCTCCCTAATGCCACCTTCCACCACTACTATATTACAATTTGGTTACAGATTTTGACACGTGTGAGAGACTCTCTGGTTGAAAGGTGATAATGAAGACATTGAGTTTGTAGATGATGACAGCATGCAGGGCATAAGACACGGAATCACCCTTAAACCTGATTATGGAGAAGTAGTTATCTTACGCTGTCAACCTTATCTTGTTCCTTTGAGTGAGCTTCTTTTACGCCAATGTGCTCTCCCTCAGTCCGTTGTCCTGGCGGGCCATTTGAAGAAGCTTTAGTGTTCATAGAGCAGATTACAAATGCACTTTTGAGTTCTAATGACATTGACTTTAGTACTACACTCAAGACACATACTAGCTGATCTATCAGCTGAATAAGAGTCTATTTTGAAGATATTCTCTTGAAGACTGGATGACATATCTGATGCTCTTGTATTTTGATTTATAACATCAAGTGGTTTTCTTGTGAGGATTGATTCTTTTGGTTGATTCGTCTTGTCACTTGTACTTGAATCAAAAATTGTAATACACTTAAACCCTGGCATCATATTCGTCTTGATTATTTGTTTCGCTTGATCTTTCATCTTGGAATTTCTCAAGAACCTCTGTGGTTGCGACTTTGCTTTCAAAAACCCTTCGACATCTTTGGTGAACCTAATGTGAAAGCGTCGCAGAAATTTCAGGATGGGAGATACTTCAGCCTCTATTTCTACCTCTTCTACAATTCTAGCTGTGTCTACTTCAGCTCCATCAATGACTGCTGCGTCAAGTACTTCAACAGAGGATCTAAAGCAGATTTTGCAGAATATGTACATGTATATGCAGCTCCAAAATCAGCAGACACAATTGTATATGCAGCAGCAGCAACAATTGCATCAGCAGCAGTTGTCTCAGCAAAGGCAACTCTATTCGGAGCAGGAGAATGCAAACAGCGCGACTAAGGCTATTGAAGCAGTTGAGAATGAGAAGAAGCTATTTGATGGCCATAATGTTTTAGCATATTTGAAGAAATATGAGATCAAGATGGGGTTTTTCGGAGTTCCAACTCGACTTATGAGTAAATATTTCCTTCGTCTTGTCACACCTGCCTTGAGAGCGAAAGTGACTGATCTTTTTTTTCAAAATACACATTGGCAAGATTTTAAGAAGGCCTTGAAAGAAGAATATTTCCTTGAGGACTTTGGTATGGCTACTCGGAGGTCATTCCGAGAGTGGGTCTACATGCCAAACAAAGGTCTAGCTGCTTCAGAGTTGATTCGAGAATTTGAGGAGAGGTATAGTCAACTTGATGCCATTGAACAAAGAGCATTGGATGTTGAAAAAGTTGAGCTTTTCTTGCAAGCTACAGATCCTGCTCTTCAGGAAGAGTTGGGTGTGCTTCTTGAGGATCGCACGAAGCCTATGGGTCTTAAAACGGATTGGCATGATGCTCAGGATGCAGTCTCGACTTTGACCAAGAGGAGGATATGGAAGACTCGCCTACAGAATGGTTCCATGACACCTACACCATCATGTGCTCCTATGCCTGCTTCTATCCCTGTTATTTATTATCCTCCTCAGCCAGTTTCTTGGCCTATGCCAGTGCCTACTGTTTCCACTCCACCTATTCCTTTTGTTCCACGACCGATGCCTGCACCTTCTGCTCCAAAACCATCCGCTCCATCGGTGCCTACCTCTCTTTATGACATAATCAAAGGCATAACAGGTTTAACACTAGAGTCAGTCAAAGCGGAGCTGGTGGAAAAGTTGAAAGAGCAGTTTGCTTCGACTGTGCCTACTACTTCTTCTAGTGCTCCTAGTGCACCTAGGAGAGATCGGAGATGTATTTGGTGTGATAGTACGGACCATCAGCATTGCAGGGATTGTGAATCTTTTCAGGATGCAAGGAGGAAGAATTTGGTATATTGGGGGCAAGATGGTAAGATTTGGTTGACTGAGACAGGAGCTCCACTTGCTACCAACTTTGGTAAAGGTGGAATGAAGAAGTTAGTGGATGACATGGCTGTGCGTACTTCTTATGTGACAGCTAGAGGTGATGCTTCTGCATATGGAGTCCGGATTGAGAAGGAATCAGAGACTCAGTCAGCACTATGGACTTACGCTATGGAAACTGCAAACAAGGGGAAAATTCTGCAAACTGTTTTGACTAGTGCAGGTTCTAGCATCAGATAGGTTGGGACTCACCTGTTGACAGGTACTCTATTTATGCTTATTTGGCTAAGTCTCAGGGAGCAGATATACGTGTTGAGGAGAAGCGTAAGAGGGATGAAGAAAATCCAAGTGCAGCTAAAAAGACTAGAGGGGGTGAGTTTGTTACTCCACCTATTGCAGGACCGTCTTCAAGATCAGGGCCAGATCGACAGATGGAAGATGCTCAAAAGAGAGAAAAGAGGCAAGAGCCTAGAGAGAGAAAGCAGCCAGGGTTTAGATTGATGTCCGATATTGAGACATCTACAGACATGAAGAAAATCTTTAATGACAAGATACTTGGCAGTGAGGTGACTTTCACTATTTCTGAGGTTTTGGGCATCTCGAAAAGAGAGTTTCAGGATCAGTTTCAGGAGGTCCTAAAGAGGAAAAGACATGCATTGTCTACCAATGATACACAGGGAGTTTTGATTGGGGAATTGGATGAGGATGAGGATGAGGTTATGGTTGAGAATGCTTCTGTTTTCCACAGGTAGAGAAGAGGGTTCAGCCTATGCATTATGCTGAAATTGATGAGCCTGTCTTGAAACCGCGTAGTCACTTTTCACGGAGCCATCGAGCTAGGGCAACTACAGAGACGATGGTAAAGATTGGAGAGAAACAGGTGCCTTATGTTGCATTGGTGAATCATGGTTCAGAGATTAATCTCATAGTTCGTGGAGTTTATGAGAGTAACAAATGGCCTCTGGATGTAGAGCATGGGTGGCATATGAGAGCTGCCAATAACACTGCAGGTGATTTATATGCTGCCTGTCCTAGTGTCAGGGTTTCTATTGGTGATGTAGAGGAGGATTTTCATTTTTTTGTGCAGGATTCATGCTCTTATCCTATAATTCTTGGTCAGTCATTCATCACAGAGATGTGCATGGAAACAAAGGTAATGGATGATGGTTCTGCTTATGCACGGATTCGCAGTAAAGATGGCATGAGAGCAGTTCAGTTTATGACTGTGTGTGTGAACCATGTTAGAAATAGGGATACTCTCAGAGATGCACCTTTGCCCACTGTGAGGGATTCGGGTTTTCATTAGGTACTGCCGTTTTGCGAGACGACGGTGATACAGAGCAGAGGAGATTGGAGTTCTCACCTCTTGGCAGCGGTGTTTTCTCCTCCAGTTTTGTTGGGATTTCAGCAAATAGTTCGATGAGCTATCAGAAGACTTCTAGGTTGCCTAGAGCTGCCAGGCAGTATATATGTAGGAAGGAGAAAAATTTGAAAAATGTAGGAATTTTGGAGGATGATGAGCACATAGATGGGATGTATGACAGTGTGATTTGTGCAGATACGATGGAAGAGATGGAAGATATGCTGAAAACTGATATGCAGAATTGTCACAGTAATGTATTAGTGCAGTTCCTGGACATGTTTCATGAAATTGCAGATTTTGTGTTACAAATTGAGTTAGAGGCTGAGGTAACTCAGCAAAGAGTGTTGAGTGCTGAAGAAATTCAGCAAACAGAGTTTCCAGCTGGTTATGATCAGCTTTTAGAAACACAGAGGGCTGAAAACTTTCAGCCAACAGAGTTTACTGCTGAAATATTTCAGCATCCAGAGTTTAGGGCTGTTTCTATGCAGTCCATATAGTAGAGGGCTGAGGATATTCAGCCATTGAAGTGCAGAATTGCTGATTTACAGCAAGATTTGAGTAATGCAGAAGAGCATAATGAAGCCAGGGTTGACACGAAATACAAAACTGTGGATAAGAAGGTGAAGCCAGTTGCTGTACCGCTTCGATCTGACAGTGATCAGCAAATAGAGAGGGCTGCTAAACAGCCAATTTTGAGGAATCCGGAGCATATTGGTCATAAGTTTTCAGCAGAGACTCTTGCTGAATTGAAAATTGGAAATTGTGATTTCTTGCTACCCATAGAGAAGCAATGCTTTCAGGAGATGCTTAAGCGACACGGAAGGGGATTTGCTTTTTTCCCGCATGAGATTGGATGTGTGAATCTTGATATTGTTGCTCCTATGGTCATTTTTACTATTCCTCATATTCCATGGAATCTCCGACCTATTCCAGTGCCTAAGGCACACCTGCCAAAGCTGATTGATTTATTGAATGAGAAAATCAGGATGGGAATCCTTGAGCCTTCATCTGCACCATACTCAAACAGGTGGTTTACAGTTCCAAAGAAGAATGGTACTCTCTGATTTATTCAGGACATGCAGCCAGTGAATAGAGTTACTATCACGAATGTTGGTATAGGTCCAGTTGTGGATGAGTTTGCAGAAGCATTTGCTAGATGTGCCATCTATTCTTTAGGTGATTTGTATTCAGGATATGATCAGTTTCAGCTGGCTTTGGAAAGCAGGGACATAACCACTATGAGAACTCCTATTGGGCTTGTCAGGATGTGTACCTTGCCTCAAGGTGCCACTAATTCTGTTGCGCATATGATGAATGTCATGCATAAGGTCCTTCGAGATTACATACCTCAGCTTACTATGCCTTTCTTGGATGATGTGCCCATTAAGGGGTGTGCAGAAGAAGAGAAGAATGAGAGTCTAAATGAGCAGGGATGTAGATACTTTGTGGCTGATCATATTTCAGCATGTGAAAAGATTTTGGCCAGGTTAGAAGAAGTGAACTTGACACTTTCTGGGCAAAAATCTATTTTTGGAGTGAATGAGGTTGTCATTGTTGGACATATGTGTGGATATTATGGCAGGAAACCCTCACATGATAAGGTGAATGCTATAGGCAAGATTGCAGAGTATTGTTCTACCACTTCAGAGGTATGGAGATTCATTGGAGCTTGTGTGTTTTATATGATTTGGATACCTCATTTTGCACACATAGCAGATTGTTTATATCAGCTGCTTCGAGAAGGGCAGAAATTCTATTGGGATGAGAGCCATGCGGAAATTGAAGAAGTTATTGCAGAATACTCCTAATCTCAGGAAAGCGGATTATAATTGTGGAAATCCTATTGTATTGACAGTTGACACTAGTCCAATTGGCATAGGTTGGGCTGTGGGTCAAGATGATGCAGATGGAAATAGGTATGCTATTCGGTTTGGGGCAAAATTCCTAAACGAGAGACAGAAGAGATATCCGCAAATCAAGAGGGAGCTACTGGGGATTGTCACGACTCTCAAATGTGACAAGGAGTACTTTATTGGAGCTTCAGTTGTGGAAAAGACAGATTGCTTGCCATTGATTGGTATGATCACGAGTTGCTCTACTCCGGATATAGCTATGCTGAGATGGATTGCATACATCAAGTCATTAAATCCGGAATTTAAACACATAGCAGGGAAGGATAATCCAGTGGCAGATATGTTGTCTAGAGCCAGATATGATGATGAGGAGACTCTACTTGCAGACGAGGATGATGCAGAAATTTCAGCCACTATGGTTGATCATGTTTGTCATGTCTATGATATTGTGGCTTTCATAGAAGAACTCTATGTTGGAGATTGGTTGCAGATTGGCAGGTACCTTAGTACACTAAGCAAAAGAGATGAATGGACAGATAAAGAGTTCAAGAAGATCAGAAGGAAAGCCTATGGTTATTTTCTCAAGGACGGATTTCTTTGGAAGCATCTAAAGAAAAGAGGCGGATTACCTTTGCGGGTTGTCTACGATAGAGAGACTTAGTTACAGGTGATGAGGGAGTTTCATGAGAGTCCTTGGGCTGGTCATAGAGGAGTGTGGGCTACTTATGAGAAAATCAAGGAGAAATATTGGTGGAAAGGCATGTATAGAGATGTTTCTCACTTTGTTGAGACTTGCAGAGACTGCCAGATGTATTCGGTAGTGCATCATCGAGATGAGCTTCATCCGACCTATCCGCTATGCATTCATTATAAGTGGGTAGTTGATTTGGTTACTATGCCTATGGGTCTGTGGCAGATGAGGTATATTGTTTTGGCTAGAGAGGATCTTACCAATCGTGTTGAGGGCAGATCTTTGAGAACGAAGACCACTAGTGCAGTGTGTAAGTTCTTATTGGAGGAAATTTTCTGCAGGTATGGTTGTGTGGGTAAGATCACTGCAGATCATGGTGAATTGGATGCAGATGAAGCTAGGGAGTTTTTCTCTCAGTTAGGAATCAAGTTGGCTCTAACTACAGCATATAATCCAGAGGGAAATGGGAAGAGTGAAAGAGGGCATCCGCCGATAGTGAAAGCATTAGGCAAAGCATGCAGAGGATGGATTGGAGAATGGCCGAGACTTCTACCATTTGCTTTGTGGGCTGATCGTACGACTCATAGTGTTACCACAGGATATATGCCTGCAGAGTTGATGTATGGTCAGAAACCTGTTATGCCGACTGAGACTTGTGCTTTGACTTGGTTAGTTTTACCTTGGCAGGAGGATTTGACGAGAGAGGAGCTCTTAGATCTTCGGATTTGACAGTGAGGATATTCAGCTAGCTATTGACAGGTTGAAGGTTTCTAGACTAAGGAATAAGGACAGTTTTGACAGCAGGCATCGCTTGCGGCCTAGAGCAGTAGAAGAGGGAGATTGGGTATTGGTCTTTGATAGCAGCCTTGAAAATCAGCATACTACACTTCGGAAGATGGCGAAAAGATGGTTTGGGCTGTACATAGTCAGACATGTTTTTGATAATGCAACATATGAGTTGGAGAATTGGATGGGACAGTGCTTAGAGTGCCTATTGCTGGAAAAAGAATCAAGATTTTCAAGAAAAGAGATGATGAGGATTATGCATTGGAAGAATTTTCAAGAGAAGAGCAACGAGAAGAAACTCCAATGGAAGAGACAAATGATATGACAAATAATCTTGTTGATATACCGGAAATGCATAATGAAGAGATTGATCTGTTTGTGGATCTTGATGATAATGATCATGGGTAGTTGGCCCATCCGGAGGATGCACAGGATTAGAGGGGGTGGATGTCGTATTGCTGCGCATTCAAGGTGTGAAAACCACCCAAAAGTTGTGTGTGTGATTTGATACTTTGTACATACTTAGTTGTTGTGTTTACATTTATTTTCTGCGTATGAGTATAGTGGGGAGGAGTTTGGAGGCATAGTGGTGAGCATGATGAGATGCTTTCAGCCTATGTTGAGCAAGGTCAAGTGGAAAGCAGTTTATCGTGCTACAAACAAATGCAAGAAGAAGGTTGTATTCCTTGCAATGCAATATTTGTCATTAGCCTTCAGGCATGTAACACCCTTTTTGAAGAAAGGGAGATATGACACTAGGTACTAGTGAATGGATTATTTGAGTTTCCAGACATTGCACCATGGATTGATGAAGCAGAGGAACTCCTTTCATGGTAAATTGCAAAAGGATAGAGGATGCATAGGCCCAGTGCTGCTTCTTCTACTGCAAATAAAGCACTCAGAGTCTCCTGCTGTGTTGACAATTATATTACCATGATGATTGTGGAATGCAGGAGTTGATAAGCATCCTGCAAGACTATAGGCAGAAGAAGAACCTCAATTATGCCAAGCAATTACATGCCTATATGCGCCAACAAAATCTGGAGTCCAATGTAGTCATTGGAAATTATTTTGTCCCTATGCTGGTGGAATGTGGGAGCTTGCGGGTTGCCCAATATGTTTTTGATAGGCTACCCTATCACAATGAATACTCATGGAATTCTCTTATTTCAGGTTATATCCATGCTGGAAACCCACACCATGCACAATGATCGTCTCATTGAAGAGGATGTAAATCCTTGGTAGAATTCTTTGGAGATAGCTGTTGGTGTTTGCTCTACACGGACTACACCGATTTACAGACTTGTGTCAAGAGCCTCTCTGAGTGTTCATTCTTCATCTACAATACTACACTTTTGTAATAACAATCCTGGACGTACGGTGGTTGATCAGACATTCATAATAGAGCCAAAGTTGACAATGGGGAGCATTGAAGATGAATTATGGGATGACAATTGGACTGTGGTAACAGCTGATTGTAGTATGTCTGCACAATTTGAACATACACTTCTCATAATAGAGATAGGACACGCAGGTGAGTTTAAGAGAATAGAAAGCATCGGAAATGCTAATGCGGGCTAATTGGGCAATCTGGATGTGCGTTTTGGGAGCATGCCATAAATATGGCAATGTGATGAAAAAAGAGGATGCCTGTGCTCGAGGCAAGAAGGGGAAAAACAGGATCAACTGTCGAGGACGGAAATGATGCGAATTCAACGGAGATAGATGGATTTTTTTTCTGAGTAGACGAAGGGGAGTCGATGGATTCAGCAAGACAGCGAATGCCGCTCCTGATCATGGATGGCACCCAAAAAGTGACTAATAGAGATTAGTAGAATCCTGCTAAAGGGAGGGATACACGACGAAGAGAAGGAGGCGCTGGGAAAAACTGGGAAGAAAAAAAAGCAATCCATGATGTTCAGAGAGGGATAGATGGGGACTTCGGCTTGCGGAGCTGCACGTATCAGAAATTGAACTGAAAGTCGTCATCTGGAGTGCAAACATTACTATGTCAACGAGGAAGGGCAAAACTGATCGTTATTGCATCGATGAGATGCAGAATCCGTTCTGATGCAGATTGCATTCTATGATACTTCCTTGACGAAAATTTGATAGTGCTTGTACCCTGAATCTTCCAGTTCCTGAGTGGCAGGGCACATGATCTTGTACTCTCATCATGAAAATCCTGGCACTAGCAAGGAACTTCTCCAACCTGAACATCTCGAGTCCTCTTTGCCAGTGAGCCTTCTCTTCTATCCATATCAAGAACACTAGCCGGTCTCCAGTTGCTTTTAAGTTTCAGACGAATGCACCTAAGAGCTATTTCATGCGCCCTCCTAATGGGATTCTTGCACCTGGGGAGACTCTCATGGCAATTGTGATAAAATTCATTGAACTATCGGAGCTGGTCAGGAGAAGAATTGCAAGGACAAGTTCAAAATAGTCAGTCTGAAGATCAAACCAGGAACAGAGTTTACTCCTGAACTGTTTGCGGAGCAGAAAGAGTATGTTGTAATAGAACGGGTCCTGTAAGTGGTTTATTTGAATCCACAAGGGCAATCTACGCTTTAACCTGCTACACTGGCCTTCTGCCACAGGCCAAAGATGAACATAGTTCTTGAACAGAAAGGTCAAAGGATTGGATTTCTTGCAGAGTCTGTTGATCAATATGTAAATGCAATGATCTGAGTGTTGCGAATGTTAGAAGAAGAAGGATTACAAATTGTTGCTGAAGGAAATGGGCTATGTATTTATTTTTGAAGGATAGGTTTGAACAGGATTTCAAAACTGCTCTATCTTGCATTCTCTGAAAGTGGATACTATCTCCCTAATGCCACCTTCCACCACTACTATATTACAATTTGGTTACAGAGTTTGACACGTGTGAGAGACTCTCTGGTTGAAAGGTGATAATGAAGACATTGAGTTTGTAGATGATGACAGCATGCAGGGCATAAGACATGGAATCACCCTTAAACCTGATTATGGAGAAGTAGTTATCTTACGCTGTCAACCCTATCTTGTTCCTTTGAGTGAGCTTCTTTTACCCCAATGTGCTCTCCCTCAGTCCGTCGTCCTGGCGGGCCATTTGAAGAAGCTTTAGTGTTCATAGAGCAGATTACAAATGCACTTTTGAGTTCTAATGACATTGACTTTAGTGCTACACTCAAGACACATACTAGCTGATCTATCAACTGAAGAAGAGTCTATTTTGAAGATATTCTCTTGAAGACTGGATGACATATCTGATGCTCTTGTATTCTGATTTATAACATCAAGTGGTTTTCTTGCGAGGATTGATTCTTTTGGTTGATCCGTCTTGTCACTTGTACTTGAACCAAAAATTGTAATACACTTAAACCCTGGCATCATATTCATCTTGATTATTTGTTTCGCTTGATCTTTCGTCTTGGAATTTCTCAAGAACCTCTGTGGTTGCGACTTTGCTTTCGAAAACCCTTCGACATCGTGTATGCCCAAATAGGAGTTTCTTATCCTTGGGAAAATTCAAGAAGCTAATCCCAAGATCCTATGGACCTTACAAAGTCACAAAGGATCTTGGACCTAATGCTGCAACTTCCTGAAACCCTAAAAGTTCATGATGTATTTAATGTAAGTCTCTTGAAGCCCTATGTACCTAATCTTGATCATATTCTTGATGATCAACGAGTTGCAATGCTGAGCCAAGGTTTACTTGAACTTCAACTTGATAGAATCTTTGATGTAAAAGAAAGAATCCTTAGGAATAGAACCCTTAGAGAATATCTCGTCCAGTGGAAGGACTATCTTTGCGAGGATGCCACTTGGATAAAGAAACCCTACATAAACAACATCCCCAACTTCTCTCGAGATGAGGACATCTTAATTCCTCTAAGGGGAAGAGGATGTAATATTTTTACATATTACGCAAGTTTTTTATTTTCATATTATGTAAGATTTTTCTTTCATAAAAAAAGAAACAAATTGACGGACAAACAAATTGACCGACAAACATTGACATACTCAGCACGGCCTCATCATTGCAAACGTTAACATCCTCACAAACATCAACATCATCACAATTACAGACTGAGAAGGATAATAACCCCCTCTCAAAATAAACTACATGTAAAAATTAACGTGCTTTTGATTAGTGACCCCCTTCCCCCTATAAAACTATAAACTGAGGACATGGGGATAACCAAGGAGATTGACAAGAGCAATCTTGATGAGGATGAGGTACTGATCTAGAAGGAGGCGACTCTATTCCATGATTCCAAGATGAGGAGACTCTACTCCATCAATTCGAGATTAGGAGACTCTACTCACAAGATGAGGAGACAATATTCCATTCAACACAAGGAGGGGATACATTGAAGGTCTCTCATCCTCTTCTACTCTAATCTCAGAAGGAAAGATGCTGAAGAACTCTGTCCTATTCTATCAATTTGGTTAGAAGTCATACCTCTACTCTTGTCCCTACTCCTTGTACTAGAGAGAGAGAGAGATCATACTTATTCTCTCGCTCTTTCTCTATACTAGAGAAAGAGCTACTCTTGTTCTTAACCTTACTAGCCAAGATGAGAGAGAGAGAAATATTGCTCTCCATGAAGCAAGAAGAACCATTGGTGAGGCGGACATTATCAAATCTCGTAATAACCATCATAATCATCAAGAGTCTTGCACCTTTGCTAGCCAGTATTACTACCACGACATATTTCTATTATGGCCCCAAAGAAAAATAATTTAAAAGCAAGAATCATGAGTAACCCTACTAATGTGGAAGCAATGGTTGGAGTTGCAAGCACGGAAGTCACTAACAAAGTCACAAGCGCGGATAACAACCCTTTACCAATCACGATACCATAGGTTTTTTAAAATTTTCTATCTGAATTCAATAGAAATAAGATAAGTCTCTTAAGAGATACTATGATCTTAGAGTATTCACTTGGTAAATTATTAGAAATCCTTATAGGCTAGAACCTATTAGGAAAACTATGAAAACCTAGAACTCAAGAGAAATCATGAAGAAATTTTCAAGACGAACTTATCAGTCAAGTATATAGTTTTAATCTAGAAGCTTTAATAGAAGATTTTAAAGACTAGAAATATCTCTAAGTTGAAGAAAGTGACTTCAGATGGCCAAGAAACTTGGGTTATAAAAATGTGATCATAAACCTTAAACTAAGAAGTTAGAGACCCCAAAATCTAAATACACTAGTTAAATTCCAAGGGGAAGAGCTCACTGTGTGAAATTCAAAGGTCGATTGCTACGAGATTAATCATCACTTGAAAGTTGCATGATTGTTTGAAGTCATAATTGCTTGAAGACATCAATCTTGTTTGTCACTTTGTAGATTAGATCTTAATTAAATTAAGTATTGGAATATATAAAATTTGAGGAGCCCTATACCTCCCCCAAGGATAGGTGCTAAATCCCCATACCAAGAGGGGATGTTTTTACTATTGTGGAAGCATGGACCGACTCCGATGGCAAGAGGTCTCCTAGTAGGGATCGTATTAAGTAGGAGGTGGTTAGGGTGCCAAGGGGACTTTGGCTAGTAAATCCTTTACGCATCTAGGAACTATTTGGTCCCCTGTATGGCCCCCGAGTTCTACTTGGAAAACCTAAAAACGCTAGTTATAGGTGGATTTGATCTTAGTAATGTGCAGATGTACCGGATGAGGGAGTACATGAAATTATAGCTTTTCTCCTATATGGATAGGAGAACACACATTATGGAATATATTAAATGAATTTATTTTATTCCGATTGTATGTTCATGAGAAAATTATGCAAATGAACAATTGTGCATAAATGGATTTTTAATTAATGAAGTTTTTTTATATGTTTCACATAATATGGTAGGAATTTGGATAAGTAAGAAAATTCATTAAGGGAAGTAGGTGGATGGATTTACCTAGGGTCTGATCTTAGAACTGAACCGTAAATTATCTTAGGGGAAAGGTTCAATGGATGTGCTAGAGCACTGCTAGGGATTTCATAAATCCTTAGTTTGCTAATGGAAAAAAGTGTTGTACTCCATGAACCAAGGGTAATGGTAGTTGCTCCTTCCAAACAAGAAGCCTCTCAAAGGACACCTTTAGATGTGAATTACTTGGTGATAGGTGACTGTTAGGTCAATGAGAAACCTTTAGGTTGTTTCTTAATGGGTAACAACAAGACCCTTTCACCTTCTGGATAGACCTAGGGTTAACTACCTGGGTGAAATGCAATCATTCTGGTAAGAGTACGGATTGCGACGATTGGAAGGTAAACTGTGGGCAACTACTGAAATGTTACTCATTGTGTAATCAAGTTGGGTATGTTACATTATGCCTATTGAAGAGATAGTTGCTACATGGTGTGTCTTTTCATGGGAGGAGGGTTTGCATAGATAACTGTTATTGCTTATGCATATAAGGCACCTAGAGAGAAGGACTAAAGACATAAAGGTATCACTAGAGAAGCACAAGGTCGCAAGGCTTCAAAACAAAGCAAGGTTTGGTAAATTGTATAGACTCTGATCATGAGCCATACATGAATGAGATTAGATGTTGCTATATGATAGTAGTCTAGATAATCAGCATAATGCTCTTTGCAAGGTGTTAAAGAGATGGTTTGGGCCATATGTAGTATGAGTGGTGCATGATAATGCAACCTATTTGCTTAATGAGTTGTATTGGACTACATTAAGGATTCCAATGGTTGCTGGTAAAAAGGTTAAACTCTTCAAGAAAAGGGAGTCTATAGCCTATGAGATAGCTAAGTTGGTTACATGCCTTGTTCATGACAGCATGGAAAATGAGGTTCAGGATGATTTGGATATGGATGAAGAGGACTCCTTTACATCTACTAAAATATCATACTCTTGTACATGCCAAAGGATGTGCAGATTTGGAGAGAGTGGATGTCAAAGGAGTCTCAATACATAGTGTGAAAATGGACACTTAATTGGAGGTGGAAATAGTAGAGCTATTGTCTATTTCACCAAGAAATGATGATCTACTTGAAGATTGACTTATCCTATGGCCTTGAGAAACACTTGACAAGTCATGCTAGTGAGTGGCATAACTTAAGCATTGTTTAGTCACTTAAGTGATTCAATAGATAATTAAGTGGTAGAAAAGGAGTCATGGAATATGCTTAGGATCTTCAGTGCAATTTTTGGACACTTTTGGTAGGAGCCATGTTGTTTTTCTAGTCATGGAGAAAAAGGAATGGTAAAGAGCTCATGGCAGTCATGCAACTAAAATGGCAAGTGAGGAGGAAGCTATCAACCATTGGAGTAGGAAAAAATGATTTTTTTTCATTCAAAGAGGCTCTCTAATTTGGGGAGAGTGTGCTATTATATTTTAATCCTTAGAGCATGGTTTTCAGGGCTGAATACTCAGATTTGTTCTTTTCTCCTCTCTCAGCTATCCGTAGCTTCTTATGCTTGTATCTTGGACTTACCAAATAGAAGATTCGTCTTTTATTATGGAAGGAGAGTGAAAAGTGTCTTGACTACCATTTGTGGACTGATTTGGGACTACTTTGATATTCAAAAACAAAGCATATAGGACTGAAGTCATCCTCTTCTCTCTTTGAACCAACTATGTCATCATCTACTGGATATACATAGCCTCTAACAATTGAAGATTGATCATTCATTGGTGGATTGGTCTAGAAGCTTTGAGCTTCATTTGTCGGTTTCATTGACTATTTATAACAAGGTAAAACCAAGGTGAATTCTATATATGGGTTTCATGCATTCTCTTTTATTACTTTAGGATGGATAATGCTTGGTTCATGGTCCTAGAGCACAAGGACACTTGTATCTTTGACAAAAGAGGAGTTTTTGGCCATGTATGGACTTGATTTGGACTCTTCTTGGATGTAATAAATAGTCAAAATCAAGACCACTTGCTACGATTTTTTATTTGGATACATCAAAGTGATTATTTTGAAGAGATTTTAACCTAAAAGGGGTCTTTAATAGTACTAGACATAGTCTAGATAGTTTGAAGTATATTTGTCTTGGAGTTTGAGATTCTTATGGCTCTTGATTGACTATTGTAAATACAAAAAAATAATAGGGCTAGTGTGCTTTAGTAGCCTTGGCATGGATTTGGCAGGTACTTTTGGTTTACCAAATCTTGGTTTCGATGGATGATCTTTGCCACCTACCATTATTATTTTGATATCTAGATGAGGACTTGAGGTGAATACCTATAATAGCATATGGATTGAGTCAAAAGATATCATGATATGTAATTGTGTATAAATTGAGCTGTTGTCTCAATGTTTCTTGGGCTATTGTCCAGCCTTCATGGATATATCTGTCATGATTTGATTATGGGCAAATGTACTACATATATATCAAGATGTATGCTATACTAAGCTCTATGAAATAAAATTACAAGATTTATCTATAAAATTCTTGTCTAAATCTTATTTTTTTTCAAAAATCTTCTCTACCATTTGTTTCTATCTCTGTAAATCCCTAGACACCCTTCTATCTTGTACCTCTATCATTGACCTTCCACTAAACATTCTCATACCATAACCTATTGGAGAGGATCTACCACATGTCCTTCCTAAACTTGAGTAAAAACCTTGGACATGTTCACCACTTCTTTTACATGATTCACCCTTCATGTTGATCTCTTCAGTGATCATGAGAGAGACCAACCCATCAAAAACTAGAAACAGCTTTTGCACATACACAGAAGTGACAAAGAATTTCTAGGCCTTTTCTTTATTAAGACAACCCAAAGTAGATGAAACCAAATCATCATCATCATACATTACATCAATAGTGACTAAGGAATCTACAATTCTTCTCACTTTCAAAGCATACTCATTTACAAAAATCTTTCCTTTCTTTAAGGTATTCAACTCTTACTTGAGTTAAATCTTCTATGCTTACCTATTTACTAATAATATGTTCTCAAAGATTATCCAAATTGCATGTGAAGTTTTTACATTTTTGATATGTTCCAACATATTATCATCAATGATTTTAAATTGCTAATATATCACCTTTTTTTCTTTTTCATTCCATTCTTTCTATGCCTTTAATTCATCTTTAGTCATAGGGTCACTCAACTCTGTCTCCTTTTCTTCACCTAAAATGAACTTGAAGGGGAATTTATAATAGGGAAGCTCATCACATAGGGCTCTTATGATGGGTAGTTTTTCATATCTAGCTTCTCAATGATGATGTTTCCACAGTTCTTTGCCATTGTCACAAAACTAATACAAAATAGCAAGCAAGTCTTTAGCAACCTTTCATAGTAAGCACTTAATAATATATCGAGGATCCTTTTTCACTAACTACTCAATAATATATATAATCTATGACTTGTTAGTAGATAAATTTTTTTATCTTCCTAACAGACATCTCAAAACTTACAGATTTAAAATATGTAACTTAGGTACCCACTTTTGATTCATACAATCAAAAATGCAGTATACCCTCAAATTTATGTTCACAATGAAACAACCTTGTGAGTCTAAAAGAAGGCCCAAAAGGGCCTCATATGTCCATAATAGAATATGTACTGCTCCACTCATATGTCGAATCTCATAGCAATCTAAGATTTTTTCTCTGCTCTACTTTTAGTACTTCCATAGGCTCAAACCAGAAACACTATATTATGGAGTTTGGGAATTTTCATATACTTTGGAAATTTATACAATGGTCAATATTTGGTCACATGGTCAAATTGTTACCCCCTTCCTTGAAGGTGGAACTTTTTCTAGATACTATATAGATGATAATACAAGTTCCATCTTCAAAAAAGGGATTAAGATTTAGCCACATGGACAAATATTTATTTCTAATTTGAGAATGGAACTTGGGAAATTCCCAAATTCTCTAATAAAGTGTTCATGAGAAAGAGTGGAAGAATGGAAGAGCTTCTTACTCATTACTTACTTGCTCAAATAATTGCTTTTTCTTCTTTACTTCTACCTTCAAAACTAGCTTCTCTCAATGGCCCTACTTTAATATACTTTAATACCATGCCACAAATTTTGTGGTGGGGAGACTTTCTTGAGCAGCCACACCAAACACACACTATATGTTGAGGGAGTCAAGCTCATCACCAATATTGTATCTCAGACATGAAAAGTCCATCTATCACTAGTAGATGTATGTATGTGCTTTAGATAAGTTAGGGAAGTAGATGACTTGTGTTAGTTGATCATGGTTGAGTTTTATAACCTAGATTGTCATGTTAGTGTGGTAGAGAGGCTGTGAAGAAATAGGAAATGGTTGAAGAATACTAAAGAGGAGGAGAGCATGTAGCTCTTGATCTCTACTTGTTCCATCTCTCTCCTTCCTTACTTGAAGTTTCTTCATGGTACCAAAGTTTGATATGCTTTGTGATAGTGGTCAAATGTAAATGTTGTAGAAGTCTTGATGAGGCAACATGCATAGAGGGTAATGACCTTCAATGGAGCATTGTTGGTAAGCTATGTGACCAAGTGTTAAAGGACTTTTATCAACTAAAGTATATAGAATCAGGAGCATTGATCAAGAATAATAAATACATACTCTTCTTATCTAGTGTGGAAAGTGCCTAGAATGCCAAATCAACATGGTAGTGATTAGTTTATTAAACTAAAATACCTTATTTCAAATAGTAGCATGAAAACAAATGCCAAGGGAGTATGAACCATGGATCACAATAGCAACAACAATGTGGAGGACTCTAGAAATTGTACCATGTTCAACTTGAAGAGTAGAGTGTGAACATCAAGGAACAAATGCAAAGTTAGTTATGTGGATGATCACCTATGTATCAATCTTGAGCATGAATGACTAAGTGATTTGGAAGTCCAAATAGTAGCAAAAATCAAGTGGACAGTAAGCAAAGGTTGTGCTAGATTCTATCCTAGAGAATGGTAGCTCATTTTGCACATTTTGTGAGTTTGGATAGTAGGTTGTGAGCATTCAGGAAGGTTTAAAGATCATTTGGCTCAATATGAAATGCACTTAATGCCTTTCTCTGCATCTCTAATTGTTGAGAAATAAGGCAAAGCCTAAGCTTTATCCGTGGTTGTGTTAAGTGTGTGTGAGATACTTGTAAGAAAATATTGAAGAGAAGATAGAATGAGAAGAATAATGAAGGGGAGGTGAGCATGTAGCTCCTGACCTTTATTTTCTCCATCCATGTCTTCCTCTACTTGAAGTTTTATTAGTTGGTATCAGAGAAGGCCAATCTCAATTCCATAAAAGAAGTAGTATGAGGGCCGAAAAGACAAGTGATGGTGGGAAGAAGAAGACACTTGGTATCAACCGATTGCCACATAGTTGACGTTAAGGAAAAGGACGAGATTGATGATGCTAGGGCAACCATTCAAGGAGTGCTTAGGTTGCCATTTGAGCTCACCAACAAGCAAAAAAAGTGCAAGAACATGCCTCTTCACTTTTGGTGGAAATGATTCAATATAGCTAGATGACATCCTATCCTTATTCTGAAGCTTTCCCCTAAGCATGATGGCTAATGCAACAAGATCAGCAGGACTGAGACTAGGAATGGGAGGAAGGATGATCCCAAGCTTTGCCATGGAATAGGTAGTGGGGGGGTATTTATCCTCTTGGATCATGGTGAAGATAGAGACGACAATGGAGATTTGTGCAGACACAAAACCCCTTCCCTTCCCTATTTGCAGCACAATTGTTGTGCACTAATACTATTGAATCATAGTAGGCCTACAACACAACAACAGTGCTCTAATACTACTGGATCATAGCATTAGAGAGGTAAACTACAAGAAGTTTGAGTAGCTTGTGACGTGATCACAATGACAGAATCTACATGATAAATGTCAATTGATGTAAAAGCATAATGTTTGATGACAAAAAAAATGGAATGTTACCATTGTCTAAGAATGGGAGCCATGAGAAGAAGGGCATTGCTTTCCATGCGCAGTGACAAACCTTTAAGCCACCCCCACTCTAGGAATAACACTCTACCTTGGCCAAATCGATAGTACCAGTCAATGAGGAGGGCTAAGACAAGCCAGGTG
Organism: Lygodium microphyllum; assembly: GCF_053477565.2. Lineage (NCBI taxonomy): Eukaryota > Viridiplantae > Streptophyta > Polypodiopsida > Schizaeales > Lygodiaceae > Lygodium > Lygodium microphyllum. The sequence goes on along the minus strand of NC_141160.1, from coordinate 18,246,286 downwards.
AGATGAGTTTCTTGGGAGCATGCAGGTGGTGGATGGCCACATGACAAGAACTTAACTTTACAAATTGTGTCTCTCTAATATTCATGGGAGTTCTAATAGCATAATGTCACCTCATTTTGAATGTTGTCAAAATGAACTATGAGAACTACAACACCCCATATGAGTAAAGCAAACCTAGCTATTTTGGAGGCCTAGAAGGCCGATTTCATGCCATTTTTGGGTGCCATTTTGGATGCAAAAAGATTGCAAAATAATTCTAGAGAAATTGGAGAATCTTTAGCTTGATTGGGACTTCATTCCTAGCATTAAAAACTGTAGAAAAATAAGGAAATTGGTCAATTTGAAGCTTGTATTTTGATGCTTTTTGAGTCATATGAGCACTGTTGTTTGAGCTCTATTTTGGATGTTTCTTGCTAGACAACCAATATATGATTTATGGGCATCATGTATGGTTGTATATGGCAACATTTGAGTTTATGTACAACAACCATTCTCTTAGAAGGGAATTTACATGAATTTTTTCGCCTATTTTGGTGCATTTTTTGTCTTGGGTTGACCGTTTGAGGTAGTGGATTTGCTCATGTTACTGAATGCTTGATTGGGATAGCACATATTGCTAGCATTTTTGAAATTTAATTCATTAGAATGTCAGACATAACTCAAATTACCCAGATTGTTGGAGAGATAAATTGACCAAGGACAACTATAGTGTCTGGTCATACAAGATATGGAGAACATTCTGATGGGGAGAGGTCTTTGGGACCTCATTACACGTGATGATGCATGTCCAAAGATTCTTGAGGAGCCCACAAAAGAGCAAAAGAAGGCATACAAGGATAGGACTAGAAAGAATAGGAAAGTTTTACACTAGATCTCTATATGCATATTAGAGACTTTGATTCCTCATATCAAGAAGGCAAACAATACCATATTGGGGAATATGGAAATTTTCCATAAGTTTGGGACACATGGTCAAATCTTTGGATTTGTCATAACTTGAACCTTATAACTCCAAATTAAGCATTCTATAGCTCAATAGATTCCATTTTTCAAGCGCTTTCCAATGACGGGTCATATCATATGGTTTTGAGAAACTTATGGGCATGTTATTTGGGTGCCACCTTTTTAGTATTCAGAAAATGGTAATTGGGAGATTCCCAAATAGGTTTCATGCCTAGAGGTACGGGGAGATCTTACTCTAGAGGTAGAGAATTATCTACTCCTCCACATAGAGATAGTGCATGTAATTATTGAGGGAAGTATGGATATTTTGAAAGGGAATGTTATCACAAGAAAAATGCTATTCCAAGGGGGTTGAGGAAGGACTCAATATAACCATTATGTAGGTGGCTATGGAGGTGCAGGTTATGGACCTAGAGGTGGCTTTAATATAAGCCATCTATTTTCCATGGAACATGAATTAGGAATCATGACACACCCTCCCACTGAGGATGATTGGTTTTTGGACTCAGGGGGGCTATAAATCACATGACTCATCATGTTGAGTGGTTTGACACAAATCAACAAATGCAAAATGAAGAATATGTGGCTATTGGGGATGATATTTTGCATAAAATTACTTATATTGATAGTGTATCACTTGTCACTAGAGATGGAATTGATAATAATATTGGCGATGTACTTTATGTACCTATAATCACTAAGAACTTAGCATCTGTTGGTCAAATGGCAGACTAAGGAATGCAGATGCGATTCAATAGATATGGATGTTCCATAGAGGAATTTTGAAATGGAAAGCCTGGTAGATTGGTTACAAAAGGAAAGAAGAAAGGAAAGCTATTTTCCTTGATACTGGAATTTTGAAATGGAAGGCGTGGCAGATTGATTGCAAAAGGAAAGAAGAAAGGAAAGTTATTTTCCTTGGATGTAGGTAATCCCCTCATTCACAATTCTATGTATATTGAAAGTGAGCATGGTCACGATAAGGATGTTGAATTATGGCATAGGAGAATTGGTCATGTAAGCCTACAAAGACTAAAAAAAATGCAAACTAAATAGGTGATTCATGGTTTTCCCCATTTTGGTTATGTTAATTATGATCATGTACGTGAGGCTTGTCAATTTGGCAAGGAATATAGATTACCATTTCCAAAGGGGGGGAGAATCAACATTTATCCTTTGAAAATGGTGCATTCTAATATTTGGGGTCCATGTTAGAATGTCTCATTGAGTGGGAGATGCATGTTTTATATCATTTTATTGATGACTTTAGTAGAATGACTTGGGTATATTTCATGCAGCATAAAAGTAAAGCCTTTGAAATATTTTTGGAGTTTAAAGCTAAGGTTGAAAAATAGTTTGATTGTTACATAAAATGCTTGAGGTTTGATAATGTAGGAGAGTACATGTCATATGAAATTTTAGATTTTTTGAGAGACAATGGGATCAAAAGATAGGTGACATGCAAGTACACACCTCAGTAGCATGGTGTGGTAGAAAGGAAGAACCGTATGGTTGGAGAGATTGCTAGGGCAATGATAAAATAAATGAATATGCCATTGCCATATTGTGTAGAGGCAATGCATACTAGATTACATATCATGAACGGGACACTTGTAGCATTGACTCATCATGTATCACCACATGAAAAGATGTATGGTAGGACACCCATTGTTGCCTACTTCAAGGTTTTTGGATGTGTTTGTTATGTTCATGTTCTTGATAATTTGGGGAAGAAGATGGAGCCAAAGGCGATAAAATGCATCTTTCTTGGATATCGTGATGAGAAGAAGATCACAGTGATGATCTGTGCCGCAGGATCAATCTTGAAGATGAAGTAACGATAGATCATAGACTGCATTTCTGCAGTCAAACTCAGGCAATGAGCTGGTGCAAGCTCCCATGATAGAGCCCAACAAAGTTCCAAAAGGTCAGAAATTTCTGTCTCACAAGGTAGTTAAAAGGTGTCTCATTGCTTGCTCTCAGCCTGCAGAAGACCTTGCAAGAAGAGTGTGAGGAATTCTCCAATTAGAAAAAAAACCCCTGCACAAAAGCAAAGTTAACTGCCATCTAACAAGCTCCTCGAATTCGTGCCTGCAGTGAACTACCTACACGCTGGCCTGCTGCAAAACGCCTGATAGATAGTACTTGATAAATTTAAAACCACCTTCGCATCAAACTACTAGCATTGCCCATAACCTCCACATGATTCGTTTTTCCAGAACAAACATCTTGATACGTAGGGCTCTTTGTATTTCCTTGTGTATAGCCAACAGTGGTCAGAGTAAGGCTACACCTTCACAACACCAGGAACTCGTTGATATACAAGTTTTACGCTCCAAAAACAACTAGCAGCAAAAGTGGCTTGTTGAAGAGTCATGGCTGATGGTTCATATCACTTAAGTGATTCGAATGTGAGAGTCGCAAGCTGAACACAGGTAGAGCGATGGGAGCCTGCAGGTTGCGTGTGTTGATCCGATGGTTTCTTCTTTTGTAGCATTTGACTCTCACGAAGGCCGGCCAGCACGACCCAAGCACATCCACCTGAAGGTTTAATACCTTTCTTTCATACGAAATGTGTAAAAATCCAGAGCTTGAATCAAGCCTCCGTCAAATGATTAGCTGAGAACGTGATGTCGTTTACTGCTGCATCAAACTATGGATTCGATTCTCCCTCTCCACTCGACATTCTGGTCAGGGCGAAGGTTGTTGATGATGAGGAAGAAGGAGAAATGTATGAAGACATTGATATTTTGTTTTATCAATCAGACCATTCAACAACCTCTGTCCAGGATAGCATCAACCTCATGCTCGGCTTCACGAATAAACAAGTCTTGGAAGATCCTTTTGAGATAGGCAAGATCTGGCTTATCATCAAAGCGTAACGCATATTAGTAATGGAAATATGTCACAAACTCTGATCCAAGAAAATACCTGCAGAGCGCCGACTCAATAGGAGTTGATGTTTTTCTTGCACAAATCCTCTCTTTTATCTCTGCTTTTTGGTTCCAGCTTTCAAACCCCATCATGGAAGACTTGCTTGCAGAAAATACATCAGCACGTAGCCAGCCCCCGTATTAGATTCCGAAGTACCCCTGAAAGAGAGCACACCAGAAATGTCGTAGTCCACCAGTTATAGCAGATTTCCCCAAGATTGTTTTGATAGAGAGAACAGAACCAATCTCCCTCCGGTATGCAGGATAGACCAGCACATTCTATGTGTTATGCTCCCGGGCATCCATCACAAAGAACAAGATCTCCCCCCATCACCACATTCTCATGTAGTGACTACCCATCTGATAGAAATATATTCAAATACGGATTTCGTGGAGAACCCCAGCCAGCATGAGCTTCAAATGATGAACAGCTAACCACTTCATCACAACATCCACAGCGAATTCCCAAGCCTTCCTTTGATTCTACGATATCCTGCACTTTTCTTGGAATTCATCATTGTAATTGACAACATAATATTACTCTTTGGCATCAGTTTTTCATATTTTTCTAACACACACACAATATGCATACAAACTGAAACACACACAGACACAAACACACAAGTGGAGTATGTACATTGGATGCGGGTACTGAAAAGGACGGAAAGATAATGCATCAATCACACACAATGAAACACACGCTGTCGAAGGGTTTTGAAAGCAAAGTCGCAACCACAGAGGACTTTGAATAATTTCGGGATAGAAGGTCAATAGTGACAGCCTCCACAAAGAATCATATTTATATTTCAACAACTTTTCAGAAGAATCCACAACCTTTAAGAATTCTTTGAATAGTTTTGAACCCTATAGAAATCTTCCTTGTGATAGAGAGATCACCAGTGCTATATGAAATACACTCTTACAAGCAAAAAGTGAAGATTTACGCAGGTCATAATTTCTGAGTATCAAGCTGAACACTTCTGCTCTTAATATGATTTAAATAAGAATTTCAAGTGGAAGAATTAAGCATATCTTCCATTGTAAACTGTTGACACAAAGCCCCTGTTCAGTCCACAGACTCTAGTCAAAATCAACAAAAGCGTCCATAGACCATTGCATTTGTAGTATTTTCTATTGTTATCTGAGAGAACAACACCAGCAACTAGGCATCCAGGAAGAAGCCGTTCAAGTAAGGCCAGAACAAATAGGTAGCCGAATATAAGTCGAGAGCCACAAACCAGGATGGAAAGTCAAGAAGGGAACAAGCTTGCAAAATGGTTGCCATAGGTTATGTGGTACAGCAGTACTGAAACAGCAAAAAAAAAAAACTAGCAGAAAAGATTTGCCCTGGAGTAGATCAACTTCTGCACTTCGATTTTTCTAGCTGAAGAGCTTAACAGTTGCAGTTTTTCTTCCCGGTGGTGAGACAGGCAACTAGTCTGCATCAGTCTCAGGAAAGATCATGTCGTGGCACCGAAAACCTGTTGACGAGAAGCACCGGATTGAACCCTGCCTTGATTTGTTCTCAGTGGACCCGTCCGACTCTCAGCCTTCAAACAATAAGTAGCGACAAGGTGATAAAAAGCACAAGAACTGGAATTTTTCGTTTTTGAAGGTACATCACCTCCTGTTCAATTAGTTTGAACATTGGAACTATGTTCTACTTCAATAAATCAAGCAGAATCTTCCACCCCCTCTAATCCTGCGCATCCTCCGGATGGGCCAACGACCCATGATCATTATCATCAAGATCCACAAACAAATCAATCTCTTCGTTATGCATTTCCGGTAGATCAACAAGATTTTTAGCCATATCATCTGTCTCTTCCATTGGAGTTTCTTGTCGTTGCTCTTCTCTTGAAAATTCTTCCAATGCATAATCCTCATCATCTCTTTTCTTGAAAATCTTGATTCTTTTTCTAGCAATAGGCACTCTAAGCACTGTTCCATCCAATTCTGTCAGCTCATATGTTGCATTATCAAAGACATGTCTGACTATGTATGGCCCAAACCATCTTTTCACCATCTTCCGAAGTGCAGTATGCTGATTTTCAAGGCTGCTATCAAAGATCAATACCCAATCTCCCTCTTCTATTGCTCTAGGCCGCAAGCGATGCCTCCTATCAAACCTGTCATTGTTCCTTAGTCTAGCAACCTTCAACCTGTCAATAGCTAGCTGAATATCCTCAGGTCTCCTCTCCAACTGTCGAATCCGAAGAGCTAAGAGCTCCTCTCTCGTCAAATCCTCCTGCCAAGGTAAAACTGACCAAGTCAAAGTACAAGTCTCAATCGGCATAACAGGTTTCTGACCATACATCAACTCTGCAGGCATATATCCCGTGGTAACACTATGAGTCGTACGATCAGCCCATAAAGCAAAGGGTAGAAGTCTCGGCCATTCTCCAATCCGTCCTCTGCATGCTTTGGCTAATGCTTTCACTATCGGCGGATGCCCTCTTTCACTCTTTCCATTTCCCTCTGGATTATATGCTGTGGTTAGCGCCAATTTGATTCCTAGCTGAGAGAAAAACTCCCTAGCTTCATCTGCATCCAATTCACCACGATCCGCAGTGATCTTACCCACACAACCATACCTGCAGAAAATTTCTTCCAATAAGAACTTACACACTGCACTAGTGGTCTTCGTTCTCAAAGATCTACCCTCAACATGATTGGTAAGATCCTCTCTAGCCAAAATAATGTATCTCATCTGCCATAGACCCATAGGCATGGTAACCAAATCAACTACCCACTTATAATGAATGCATAGTGGATAGGTCGGATGAAGCTCATCTCGATGACGCACTACTGAATACATCTGGCAGTCTCTGCAAGTCTCAACAAAGTGAGAAACATCTCTGTACATTCCTTTCCACCAATATTTCTCCTTGATTTTCTCATAAGTAGCCTATACTCCTCTATGACTAGCCCAAGGACTCTCATGAAACTCCCTCATCACCTGCAACTGTGTCTCTCTATCGCAGACAACCCGCAAAGGTAATCCACCTCTTTTCTTCGGATGCTTCCAAAGAAATCCATCCTTGAGAAAATAACCATAAGCTTTCCTTCTGATCTTCTTGAACTCTTCATCTGTCCATTCATCTCTTTTGCTTAGTGTACTAAGGTACCTGCCAATCTGCAACCAATCTCCAACATAAAGTTCTTTTGTGAAAGCCACAATATCATAGACATGACAAACATGATCAACCATGGTGACTGAAATTTCTGCATCATCCTCTTCTGCAAGTAGAGTCTCCTCATCATCATATCTGGCTCTAGACAACATATCTGCCACTGGATTATCCTTCCCTGCTATGTGTTTAAATTCCGGATTTAATGACTTGATGTATGCAATCCATCTCAACATAGCTATATCCGGAGTAGAGCAACTCGTAATCATACCAATCAATGGCAAGCAATCTGTCTCTATCACAACTGAAGCTCCAATAAAGTACTCCTTATCACATTTGAGAGCCGTGACAATCCCCAATAACTCCCTCTTGATTTGCGGATATCTCCTCTGTCTCTCATTTAGGACTTTCACCCCAAACCAAATAGCATACCTATTTCCATCTGCATCATCTTGACCCACAGCCCAACCTATGCCAATTGGACTAGTGTCAACTGTCAATACAATAGGCCTATCACAATTATAATCCGCTTTTCTGAGAGTAGGAGCATTCTGCAATAACTTCTTCAATTTCCGCATGGCTCTAATGTGGCTCTCATCCCAATAGAATTTCTACCCCTTTCGAAGCAGCTGATACAAACAATATGCTATGTGTGCAAAATGAGGTATCCAAATCATATAAAACACACAAGCACCAATGAATCTTCGTACCTTTGAAGTGGTAGAACAATACTCTGCAATCTTGCCTATAGCATTCACCTTATCAAGTGAGGGTTTCCTGCCATAATATCCACACATATGCCCAACAATGACAACCTCATTCACTCCAAAAACAGATTTTTGCCCTGAAAGTGTCAAGTTCACTTCTTCTAACCTGGCCAAAATCTTCTCACATGCTGAAATATGATCAACCACAAAGTATCTGCATCCCTGCTCATTTAGGCTCTCATTTTTCTCTTCTTCTGCACACCCCTTAATGGGCACATCATCCAAGAAAGGCATAGTAAGCTGAGGTATGTAATCACGAAGGACCTTATGCATGGCATTCATCATATGCGCAACAGAATTAGTGGCACCTTGAGGCAAGGTACACATCCTGACAAGCCCAATAGGAGTTCTCATGGTGGTTATATCCCTGCTTTCCAAAGCCAGCTGAAACTGATCATATCCTGAATACAAATCACCCAAAGAATAGATGGCACGTCCAGTAAATGCCTCTGCAAACTCATCCACAACTGGACCTATACCAACATTCCTGATAGTAACTCTGTTCACTGGCTGCATGTCCTGAATAAATCGGAGAGTACCATTCTTCTTTGGAACTTTAAACCACCTGTTTGAGTATGGTGCAGATGAAGGCTCAAGGATTCCCATCCTGATTTTCTCATTCAATAAATCAATTAGCTTTGGCAAGTGTGCTTTAGGCACTGGAATAGGTCGGAGATTCCATGGAATATGAAGAATAGTAAAGATGACCATAAGAGAAACAATATCAGGATTCACAAATCCAATCTCATGTGGCAAAAAAGCAAATCCCCTTCCATGACGCTCAAGCATATCCTGAAAGCATTGCTTCTCTATGGGTAACAAGAAATCACCATTTTCAATTTTTAATTCAGCAAGAGTCTCTGCTGAAAATTTATGACCAATATGCTCCGGATTCCTCAAAATTTGCTGTTTAGCAGCCCTTTCTATTTGCTGATCACTATCAGGTGGAAGCGGTACAGCAACCGGCTTCACCTTCTTATCCACAGTTTTGTATTTCGTGTCAACCCTGGCTTCTTTATGCTCTTCTGCATTACATAAACCTTGCTGTAAATCAGCAATTCTGCACTCCAATGGCTGAATATTCTCAGCCCTCTGCTCTATGGACTGCATAGGAACAGCCCCAAACTCTGAATGCTGAAATATTTCAGCAGTAAACTCTGTTGGCTGAAAATTTTCAGCTCTCTATCTCTCTGAAAGCTGATCATAACCAGCTGGAAACTCTGTTTGCTGAATTTCTTCAGGATTCAATACTCTTTGCTGAGTTACCTCAGCCTCTGACTCAATCTGTGACATAAAATGTGCAATTTCATGAAACATGTCCAGGGATTGTACTAATACATTACCATGACAATTCAGCATATCAGTTTTCAGCATATCTCCCATCTCTGTCATCGTATCTGCACAAATCACACTGTCATACATACCATCTATGTGCTCATCATTCTCCAAAATTCCTGCATTTTTCAAAATTTTCTCCTTCTTGCATATATACTGCCTGGCAGCTCTAGACAACCTAGAAGTCTTCTGATAGCTCATTGAACTGTTTGCTGAAATCCCAACATAACCGGAGAAGAAAACATCGCTGCTAGGAGGCGAGAACTCCAATCTCCTCTGCTCTGTACCACCGTCGTCTCGCGAAACGGCGGTACCTAATGAAAACCCGAATCCCTCATAGTGGGCAAGGGTGCATCTCTGAGAGTATCCCTGTTTCTAACATGATTCACACATACAGTCATAAACTGAACTGCTCTCATACCATCTTTACTGCGAATCCGTGCATAAGCAGATCCATCATCCATGACCTTAGTTTCCATGCGCATCTCTGTAATGAATGGCTGACCAAGAATTATGGGTTAAGAGCATGAATCCTGCACAAAGAAATGAAAATCCTCCTCTACATCACCAATAGAAACCCTGACACTAGGGCAAGCAGCATATAAATCACCTGCAGTGTTATTGGCGGCTCTCATACGCCACCCATGCTCTACATCCATAGGCCATCTGTTACTCTCATAAACTCCACGAACTATGAGATTAATCTCTGAACCATGATCAACCAATGCAACATAAGGCACCTATTTTTCACCAACCTTTACCATCGTCTCTGTAGTTGCCCTAGCCCAATGGCTCCGCGAAAAGTGACTCCGCGGTATCAAAACAGGCTCATCAATTTCAGCATAATGCATAGGCTGAACCCTCTTCTCTACCTGCGGCAAAACAGAAGCATTATCAACCATAACCTCATCATCATCATCATCCAACTCTCCAAAAAAAACTCCCTGTGTATCAGTGGTAGACAATGCATGTCTTTTCCTCTTCAAGACCTCCTGAAACTGATCCTGAAACTCTCTTTTTGAGATGCCCAAAATCTCAGAAATAGTGAAAGTCACCTCACTGCCAAGTATCTTATCATTAAAGATTTTCTTCATGTCTGTAGATGTCTCAATATCGGACATCAATCTGAATCCTGGCTGCTTTCTCTCTCTAGGCTCCTGCCTCTTTTCTCTCTTTTGAGCATACTCCATCTGTCGATCTGGCCCTGGTCTTGAAGACGATCCTGCAGTAGGTGGAGTAACAAACTCACCCCCTCTAGTCTTCTTAGCTGCACTTGGATTTTCTTCATCCCTCTTACCCTTCTCGTCAACAAATACATCTACACCATGAGATTTAGCCAAATAAGCATAAATAGAATACCTGTCAACAGGCGAGTCCCAACCTGTCTCTGATCTGATGCTAGAGCCTGCACTAGTCAAAACAGTTTGCTGAATTTTCCCCTTGTTTGCAGTCTCCATAGCATAAGTCCATAGTGCGGACTGAGTCTCTGATCCCTTCTCAATCTGTACTCCATATGCAGAAGCATCACCTCTAGCTGTCACATAAGAAGTACGCGCAGCCATGTCCTCCACTAACTTCTTCATTCCACCTTTACCAAAGTTGGTAGCAAGTGGAGCTCCTGTCTCAGTCAACCAAATCTTACCATCTTGCCCCCAATATACCAAATTCCGCCTCCTTGCATCCTGGAAAGAGTCACAATCCGTGCAATGCTGATGCTCCGTACTATCACACCAAATACATCTCCGATCTCTCCTAGGTGCACTAGGAGCACTCCTAGGTGCAGTAGGAGCACTAGAAGAATTAGCAGGCGCAGTCGAAGCAAACTACTCCTTCAACTTACCCACCAACTCAGCTTTGACTGACTCAAGTGTCAAATCTATGATGCCTTTGATTATGTAATCAAGAGAGGTAGGCACCGATGGAGCGGATGGTTTTGGAGCAGAAGGTGTAGGCATCGGTCATGAAACAGGAGGAATAGGTGGAGTGGAAATAGTAGGCACTGGCATAGGCCAAGAAAATGGCTGAGGAGGAGAAGAAATAATAGGGATAGAAGTAGGCATAGGAGCTGATGATGGTGTAGGTGTCATGGAACCATTCTGTAGGCGAGTCTTCCATATCCTCCTCTTGGTCAAAGTCGAAACTGCATCCTGAGCATCCTGCCAATCAGTTTTAAGACCCATAGGCTTCGTGCGATCTTCAAGAAGCTCACCCAATTCTTCTTGAAGAGCAGGATCTACAGCTTGCAAGAAAAGCTCAACTTTTTCAACATCCAATGCTCTTTGTTCAATGGCATCAAGCTGACTATACCTCTCTTCGAATTCTCGAATCAACTCCGAAGCAGCAAGACCTTTGTTTGGCATGTAGACCCACTCTCGGAATGACCGCCGAGTAGCCATACCAAAGTCCTCAAGGAAGTATTCTTCTTTTAGAGCCTTCTTAAAATCTTGCCAATGTGTGTTTTGAATAAAAAGATCAGTCACTTTTGTCCTCAAAGCAGGTGTGACAAGACGAAGGAAGTACTTACTCATAAGTCCAGCAGGAACTCCAAAAAACCCCATCTTGATCTCATATGTCTTCAAATATGCTGAAACATTACGCCTGTCAAATAGCTTCTTCTCACTCTCAACTGCTTCAATAGCCTTAGTCGCGCTGTTTGCATTCTCCTGCTCTGAATAGAGTTGCCTTTGCTGAGACAACTGTTGTTGATGCAATTGTTGTTGCTGCTGCATATACATTTGTGTTTGCTGATTTTGGAGCTGCATATACATGGACATATTCTGCAAAATCTGTTTTAGATCCTCTGTTGAAGTGCTTGACGCAGCAGTCATTGATGGAGCTGAAGTAGATGCAGCTGGAGTTGAAGAAGAAGCTGAAATAGAGGCTGAAGTATCTCCCATCCTGAAATTTCTGCTACGCTTTCACGTCGGGTTCACCAAAGATGTCGAAGGGTTTGTGAAAGCAATGTCGCAACCACAGAGGATCCTGACTAATTTCAGGATAGAAGAACAATCCTTAACTTTAAAGATGCAGCACTGACGGAAATAGCTATACTTGAGTCAGATCCTGTGCCAACCAAGATGCGTACATGTAAGTAGCTATATATATTGGGGTTCACTGCAGAGTATCTATTCCCACCACAATAGCTTCAATCCCTTCCATTTGGAGAAGACCGTCCAAGCCATGTCCAGAAGCCATGTCAAGATTCAGAGATGTGCCAGAATCAACCCCAACAGAAACATATTGCAAGAAGAGAAATCAGTAAAGAATACGTGTTGTGCTTGTTCGGAGATAAGCAGATCCAAACTCACTAATCAGATCAAACTACCTCAAGACTGAAATGCCCTCACATGAATTCACTGCCACAAAATTCAGAGAAAAACCAATCTGACATATCACTGCCACTGTCAGTAGAATAACCAACAGTTACCACTATTCTGAGTGACATACTACGTTCACATTGTATATAAACCAAACCTGTCATTTCATCTCATTCTTGTAGGTTTCATAATGTGACCTCAAAAACTTTAGACCAATGGCAAATCACTTCTTAACACGTTTAGCACTTGTCAATGAGGAGCATTATGATGCTTTCACTGTCAAGATGAAAGTAAAACTGTAGACATTAGCTGCAGATGTACAAAAACTTTGAATTCAGTTCTGTCCATAGCGATCATCCTACGAAGGGCATCTGGTATCCCTTTCAGCTTCATGTATAATTCTGTTTGGAACGGATCCTATCTGGTCACCACTACCATACACAATATTCCAAGGTGCTCGTCCACTATTTCTCTTCCAATCCTCTCTTCTTTTTTTTACCAGACTTCAGCACTCCCTTCTTCGGCCTTCACAGCTTCGACATCAACTTCTGCAGCATCATCTTTGTTTTTCCTTTCCACCATCGACGTTGCCCGAGCTCGCCATCGTCACTATAGCTTCTTGTTCTTCTAAAGAACTCATCACTTCATCAACTTCAATATGGCTTTGTTCATGTCTTTTACTCCATCACCGTTCTTCCTTCCTCAGCATGCGATGATGATGACCTTCAGTAGGGCCTTCTTACTGGTTCCTTCCGCGTTGTCACGGCCCCTTCATCGTAGCAAGCAGGTTGGCCGTTTCTTCGTCACTCTCCGAACATGTCAAAGTTATCTTTTTCCTCTTCATCATCGTTACACAACTCCAAATGTCCTCTGTTGTAATTGGCGCAGAGACCATAGCTTCCAACAATGTTTGTGAGAGCTTGGCCCCTCCTTCATTGCAGAAGGCAGGTCGTTCTCTTCGTCGTATTCCAAGCGTTGTCAGAGAAGGTGAAGCTCCAATCACACAGAAGTCGTAATTCTGTAATGAAAGGCTCGCCGATTCTCTTGTAACTGTATTACTTTCATCCGTGATATTCTGATGAGGCTTCGGCTTCTTCTCCAATCCTTTCTCTGATTTTCCTATGCTCCGTTCCTTCCTCTTTCCTCTGATTCAGCGTAAACTCCCCTGTCCCTTATCGTCCCTGTTTTCCTTCAATCCTCTCTCTTGCCTACGACTTCAGCACTCTGTCTCTGCCTTCCAGTGCTTTCTTCCCCAATCCTCTCTTTTCCTCCTCGTCACTGTTTCTCTTCCAATCCTCTCCCGTGCCCCCAAATTGCAGAGTTTTTTTTTTCCTACGTGTCGACTCCTTTCCTCCCCAGAATTCTGCGCCCGTATTATCCTCCTTCTTCCCCTGTTTCAATCCTCCAATCTTTTCTCTTCCATATGACTCCGCCTCCTTCTTTAGCAATTATAAATGGTGAGTGACAAGGATAGCACAATCTCCAATCAAAGGTTGGCATAACATGCCCCTTCAAGGCAGATTAAACAGTGCTAACACTATTACTTGTCTTGGGGGGGGAAGAAAAGTCCACCAAAGCAATCAAGACATTGAAGCCTATAGAAGCCGAAACATGCTACTACTATGCGTATTCGTCACGGTGAAGTGGGCAAAACACCATCAACATCAATGTGCACCAAAAAACCCCACCTCGCACGCACAATTTCACCAACTGTATGTGCTGATGATGCTTTCCGTTTGATTTCAATGGCAAGTACTCCAAAAAGGATACTTCCTCACAAAGCCCATAATCGACATATCTTGAAATAGGTGTAATCCATGAAATTGCATTTCGAGTTACCAATCTACCAAAACTCCTTGTTCTTCTCCCTCTTCAGCATAGAATGAAAGAGCAAACATAACAACTAAGTATGTACAAAGTATCAAATCACACACACAACTTTTGGGTGGTTTTCACACCTCGAATGCGCAGCAATACGACATCGCAAAAAGATAACACATATGCACAACAAAAATGGAGGTGTTTAGGGTTCGGATGTGCAGCAGCACAACACCGTCTTAGGAAGTTTACATTAGCAAGGATGTCGGATTCAATGAGTATGATTCATGGTACAAGCCCAAGATTGCAATGGACTTGGATTCTTATGAGATGGGAAGAAAATTTCAGTAAATGGTAAGCTTGGAAATCCTCACTTAGAAGATATGTTTGGAACTTAGGAGAATTCAAAAGGCAATAACAACTATAGTCCGTGCAGTGGTAGGTTAAGGAGTTCACAAAAGAGATCTGAAATTGCAGAAGGTGTAAGAGGCCTATGGTGGAAAGTTTAGAGGATGAATCTATCGATGATTAGTATGGAATTCCCCACGTAAAAACTCTAAGTACTAGAAGTGCAAGAAAATATGTGCCACCACATACATGTTGAGATGACAAGCTCAACACATGCGGACATTAATGATGGACCGCCTAGTTAGATGGGTCCACATGTCTACACTTAGCACATTGGTGGTAATTGTGACTCTCTCACATGGCCATTGACTCATTACTTATTATATTCAGGTTGTTACACCTATTTACAGCTGGCATAGTTATAGCGCCAGTCGACTAGTGTAGTTGGTTATGCATTGTTTGACTTAGTAGGCCACTTTCTTTTATGTTGTATCTTATCTATACTTTGTGTACATTGTAAAGTGTGTGGAAGAAGAAGAAGAAACCAACAATAAAACTTTTTGGCCTCCATCTCTCTTCTTGTCTCTTGAGTGAGCTTCTCCTTGTGTTCGACGTAGCATCTTGAGCAAGTCCCCCCACCACGCGACTTGTGACAATACAAGAGCAGTTGTTGAGACTCCAAGAAGTGCACCTCAGTTGAGGAGAGTAGAAAGGGTTAGATATCTTGTTGATATATTGAGATATAATAGGTTCATGAAGATGCATTATGCTTATATAGTTTCTTATTTAATGCATGTGGAACCTACTTGCTTTGAGGAAGCAATGGAAAGCAAAGAATGGAGACAAGCTATGAATGAGGAGATGGATGCATTGAAGAAAAACAAGACTTGGGATTTAGTGCAATTAACTCATGGAAATAAATAAATTGGTTGCAAATGGGTGTATGAAGTCAAGTGCAAATCCGATGGTTCTCTAGAAAGGTATAAAGCAGGGCTAGTTTCAAAGGGTTATGCACAAACATATGGGTTGGATTATGAGGAGACATTCACTCTAGTGGCAAAGATTACTACAGTGAGATTAGTGATTGTTTTGGCTTCTATATATGGCTAGAGATTGTATCAAATGGATGTGAAAAGTGCATTCTTGAATGAGAATTCAGAAGAGGAAGTGTACATGGATTAGCTTGAAGGGTATGTGAATCCTAAATACCCACATTATGTATGTAAGTTGAACAAGGCATTGTATGGACGGAAGCAAGCACCAATAGCTTGGTATGAGAGGATTAGTAGATTCTTGTGTATCATGGGATTTCAGCACATAATGGCTGATTACTTACTCTATGTGAGACATACAGAGGATGGCATTGTTGTGGTTGTCATCTATGTTGATGA
Organism: Lygodium microphyllum; assembly: GCF_053477565.2. NCBI lineage: Eukaryota > Viridiplantae > Streptophyta > Polypodiopsida > Schizaeales > Lygodiaceae > Lygodium > Lygodium microphyllum. Next base: position 18,230,283 of record NC_141160.1, on the reverse strand, counting down.
CCTCATTATTATAGGTACACGTGAGAGGGAGATTGTTGAAGTTAAGAATGGTCATCATAAGGAATTTGACATAAAGAAACTTGGTCTACTGAGATATTTTTGGGGCATTGAGGTCATTGATAGACCTCATGGTATTTGGTTGGTACAAAGACAATATTCCTTGGAGATCTTGGAGAAGTATGGCATGACACGATGTAAGCCAATGGATACTCCCTTGGATTAGAACATCAAAATGATTATTGATGGGAAATATGTGACTATCTTTAGAAAGATGTTGGTAGTCTTATCTACTTAGCCATTACAAGCGAAGATTTGAGTTATGTTGTTGGGTTGATTAGCCAATTTATGCAAAGACCATGTAAATCACATTTGGCTATAGTGAGGAGAATTCTAAGGTATGTGAAGAAGACAACTGGATTTGGCTTATTCTATGAGAAAGGAATAAAGCTTACCTTGTTTTGGTATATTGATGTAGATTGGGCACGTAAATTTATGGATAGGAGATCCACCAGTGGTTATGCATTTTCATTTGGATCAGCCATGGTAAGTTGGAGTAGCAAAAAGCAACATAGAATTACTTTATCAAGTACAAAAGCTGTGAGTATCGAGGTATTGCATTGGCAGGGGTGTGAGCGGACATGGCTAAGATTGGTTTTATGTGACATGGGAATTGAAATTGATGGTGGAGTCATCATATATTGTCACAACATTATTAGCGTTATGTTGGCAAAGAACCAAGTATACCATGCAAGGACAAAACACATTCAAGTGCACTATCACTTCATTAAAGAGAAGGTCATTGATGGAGAGATTGACTTAGTCAATGTCAAAACAAATGACCAAGTTGCTGATATCTTTACTAAAGCATTAGGTAAAGATAAGTATGAGTATTTTAAGATTTCACTTGGAGTATTACCTTTGCAAGTTTATTCTTAGCTTGAGGGGGAGTGTTGAGAAATAAGGCAAAAACCTAAGCTTTATCCATGGTTGTATTAAGTGTGTGCGAGAGACTTGTAAGAAAAGATTGAAGAGAAGATAGAATGAGATGAATAATGCCTGACCTCTACTTGCTTCATCCTTGTCTTCCTCTACTTGAAGTTTTGTCAATAAATACTAAGATAACCCATTGTTGATGAATGGCATACCTATAGAGGGTATGATGATTGAGTAGAGCACTCATGGCATGTCAGCAATTGAGTGACAAAAATGAATATATTTGAGTAGTTAGTTGAAGGAACACTAAGTACCTATTCCCTACATGTATTGGACTTTATGGAATCATACAAGTTGAAATCTCTACAGTTTCAGAATTGAATGTCATTGTGGAGTACAAGGTGCTAATTTACATATGTTGGTATTGTGTTAAATGGTTAGAGAAGAACCCATGTATGTTCAAGAGTATTATATGCTGAAGCTTGACTTATATGAGGTTGGTTTAACAGTTTTCTAACTATTTATAGTCTAATTAGAGGTTGGAAAATGTACAAGTAGTGATACTTGTACACATATGTAGTGAGGCTCATAGAAGGTGGGATATGTCAATGATGTCATTGAGCTAATTGTGATATGTCATAGATTTCTTATCTATTCATAGTTGAATAGCTTGGTTGAAAAATGATTATGTAGAAGATAATGTCTACAATGGTGTGATATCATTCGTGGGTATCCTGCCAAATGTTTAGTGAGGCAAAGCTAGGTATAAGTTAGATATAAAAGTAGAGGTACTAGTGTAGTTAATCAGAACCAAAGCTATCTTAGTGGAGAGAACGAATACTTATGTTATGCAATTGAGACTCTCAAATGTCCTTGATGGATTGATAACTACTTAATTACTCAAATGAGCTAAACTAGAATAAGTTCAAAATGTATGAATATTGCATGAGTGTTATCCAAGTAGTGACTTATTAAAAAGACTATTAGTGCAATTAGGGAGTCAATTATTAATACTTAGAATACTAAACTCAGTTACTTCAAATGCAAAGATGGAAAATGTTGAGAGGGGTGATAATATTACACAATTAGTGGGTGAGAAGTTAGACAACAATAATTATTTTATTTGTAAATTTATAACAATGAACTTTCTCATTAGAAAAGGCTATTGGGACTTACTCATATGTGTGGAAGCCAAACCCAAGCTTCCCGAAAAGAATACAATAGCTAATTAGCTTAGGGCACATTGTGCATAGATGGAATGATCCCCAAGAGTGTTTCATTGACTCTCTTTATGTATCGCTAATGCAATGGTCATGCATATAATGAATTCCAAGTCATGAAGGGGATGCTTGGAATATTTTTGATGAGGTATTATGGCATGACCACTAGTGCATGAAAAATCTAATTAAAGAAAAAGTTTAATATAGTGGAAAAGAAAGGCGGTCCATACCAGATTACATGATTGAGATAAAGACAATTATAGATCATTTGGCTCTAGTAAGAGATGATGTAGATGATGAGGATTTGGTAGTTTTGACCGTGAATGGTCTAGGACGTGAATATAAATCTTTTGAAACATTTATCTTAGCGCAATCCAAGATACCAAATTTTTATGAACTTTTGTCTTTTCTCATACATGAAGAGGTCAAATTGGGATTAGCTACTAGTTTGAGTCACTCAAAAGGTAGGGACAAAGTGTTTTATTCAAATAAAAGAGATCATGGTAACCATGGAAGAGGGTTTTCTTGTGGTAGAGGAACTTAATTATAGCATGTATCTCAGAATGCCAAAAGTTAATAGGGGAAAAATGGTAGAGGTTGTGGATAAATCCAAGCATGGGGGAGATCTGACTTTAGAGGTTGAGGATCATGGCAGCCACTACCAATGCATGCGAATTCTAACAAGAATAAGGACTACTATCATTGTGATGGTAAGTATGGCCACATTGCTAAAGATTGTTGGAAAAAGCAAACTAATAACAAAGGCAAACAATAGGGACACTATGCATCATCGAGTCATGCCTTAGAATGCTTCTATTGAGCAGTCTTTTGCTATGATCTATGCTCAATATCATGCAAAATAGGAAACTAAGACAGATGATGTTTGGTATATCGACCATAGAGCATCTACTCACATGACAACGCATGGTGAATGGTTTGTTGGCATGGTTCCTGAAAAGCATGGATATGTTTGCATAGGAGAGAATATTCAGCATAGCATTAGGAATAAGGGTGTGGTTCCCTTGGTCATCCATGATGGGGAGAAGAAAAGTGTCTATGATGTATTGCATGTGCTTCCTTTTAAGAAAAATTTGTTGTTAATGGGACAAATGATAGACCAAAGCTTGTACACTTACTTTAATAAGCTTGGCTATTTTATAGAGGAGTTTTGCAATGGCTATAAGCTTATTGCTCATGGGAATAGACATGGTTGAATGTTCATATTGGATGCTACATTGTCTTAGTTGAAGTCATCCATGTTTGCACATGGTCAAGGCATTGTTAGAGATCTTGAAATATGGCACAAGAGGATTGGGCGTGTAAATATTTAGTGGTTGCACACTATGCAAAGAAAGCAATTGGGCTTTGCCAAAATCTGCATACACTAAGATAGGTCATGTTTTGTGATGCTTATCAAATTAGCAAAAAATATAGATTTCCATTTGTAAAACATGTCCAAAATAGCTCGAGGCCACTATAGCTAGTACACTCTAATATATGGGGACCAACCCATAATGCATCTCTTTGTGACTCCAAGTACTATGTGATGTTTATAGATGACTTCAGTAGGTATACTTGGGTGTATATCTTGAAACACAAAGATGAGGTTTTTGTTGTATTTAAGGACTTCAAGAGGAAGGTTGGAAAGGAGTTTAATTCCTTTACCTCATGTTTGAGATATGAAAATGGTGAAATATATGTAGGTAATGAGTTTGATGCACACTTAGCTCTAAGAATAGCATCTGCAAGAGCAACTCTCGTTCAGTTATACTCCATAATAGAATGGAGTGGCTAAAACAAAGAATATGGTACTTATGGAGAATCCCCGTGAAATTCTTAATCAAAAGAACATGCCAATGTACTACTGGGCTAAGACTGTTGGGGTAATAGGCCCTTGGTCCTGCCCGTGTACAGTGACCGCCCATATTCTTTATTCATATATATATGAAAGTGCAATAAGGCTATCATAACATTGTTGATAGCACCTACATTGTGTGTGCTCTTCTTTCCCGTGTCTCTTGCATCCCCCCTTTCAACTTGTATCAGAGCCACTCCTTCGCAAGCTCTTCCCAACATCTACACGAGGTATGAAAGCTTGCTTCTCACTTAGTTCTCAGTCATTCTTTGACATGAACAATAGGGTTTCATGAAGAGGCAGCCATAGCTTCTATCATTGAA